>NW_026988447.1:10000000-10057500 GCF_030222135.1 Aotus nancymaae
CAAATCTAATTTAAAAATGGACAAAGATCTGAACAGAGATTTCATCAATGAAGATACACATATTGTAAACAGCATATGAAAAGATGCACAGTATGATGTATCATTAGGAAATCCGAATTAAAACAATAATGAGATACCTTATTATGACAGCTAAAAACACTAGCAATACCACTGCTGGCTACATTGCAAAGTAACAGAATATCTTATTAATTGATGATAAGAATGAAGAATGGTACAGCCACTTTGGAAGATGGGTTGGCAATTTATTATAAAAATTAACATAGTCTGCCCATCTGATCCAGCAATCACACTCCCAGGCTTTTATCTGTGCATCAATGTTTATAAAAGTGTTCTTTGTAATCACCCAGATATGGAAGTAACCAAAGCATCCCTCAAAAATTGAATAGAACAACAAAATGCACTGCATTCCCTATAATGGAATATTATTGACATTAAAGAGAAATAAGCTAATCAAGCCATGAAAAGACATGGACAAATCTAAAATACACACTGCTGTGAAACAAACCAGTCTAACAATGCTGCATTTTATATGATGTCAATTATATTCTGGAAAAGGCAAACTACAAAGACAGAAAACGGATTAGTGGTTGCCAGGGATTCAATACGCATTCAGGGAAGAGTTAGATAGGTGAAGCACATGGATATTTTAGAACAGTGAAACTAATTTATATCATACTAAGATAGTGAATAAAAGACATTACACATTTGTCAAACCCATTGAAACTAAAGCATGAAGAATAAACCTTAATAAATGCAAATTTTCAGAAATATTTTTAGCAGAGTAGGTGATCATAGAACAAAATGTAAAATGTGACAAAATAATCTAAATGTATTACAAATTTAAACAGCCTCACTGAAGTGGATGAAAGACTAAGTTGCTGGCCTATGTAACTTTGGAAAAGAGCGGAGTCTGTAACTCTAAAGGCAAAAAGAACTGGACATAACTGCTGTACTCTATTGGTATAGTGCTTCCCTTGAGGCTAACCGTAAGTATAAAACAAATATCCATGAATCATACAGACATAAATAAATGATTGAGATACAAATAAATGGAGAACATAGACAAGTCTCTGTGAGAAAGAATTCCAAATAATTTATGTAGATACTCTACCTTTAAGAATTACAACAAAACTTCTGACTTCTAAAGTGAGAACTGTGCATAGTGACTTTCTTCCAAAAAGTACAGTATAGGAAAAAAGGAATCTCACAAAGACAACTTAAAGTTTACATTGAGAGTAATAAGCCATACTGATAATATGGATACCCCAGATATATTTTGATGAGAATGGCATCTTACTGTTACCAAAGGGGAGGGTGTTGCTGGAGGGACAACAGCCCTATTCTCTCCCTGATCAGGTGTACCTGAGGTCCATGGGTCTCACACTCGCCCAAGTTTGGAGGAGTAGACCCTGCTGGCAGCAGTGAGCTCCTTGGAGTAAATATCAGACCCAAAAAGTTTTATAGAAAAGTGATTTATTTTGGGGGGAGAGAGAGAGAGAGAGAGAGAGAGAAATGAGAGGGAGAGAGAGAGAAGTGAAAAACAGCTCTTATACTGAATGAGAGGGGAGAAAAACAGCTCTCACATTGAGTGAGAGGGTATCCGGAAAGATGGAGTTCATGTAGGTGAAGGAGCAGGGGTGTTTAAACTGGGAGTTACTCCTGCCCCATTCGAGTTTTTGGTCCTGTGAGAGGAGTTCCTTCAAACTTCTGCTAGACTGGTTGATCTCTGTTTCTGGGCAGTCTATCTTCCCTGTGCCCAGGAAAGTCAAACAAAGACCTCTAAGCAACTTGATGGAGAAGGGAGAGGTATGGTGCTGGTTCTTGCCCTTGAAACTGCACCCCCTTGTGAACCCAAGGAGAGAATACATTCCCTCAGTACCTCTGTCACCTCTCATGCAAGAACGTGTTACCCCATCTAATCATTTAAAAGTCAGAAAAATCTTATTTGAAGGAAATTTGATAAAATATTTGGTCAGTAATCATCAAATCTGTTAAAGTTATCAAATCAAGGGAAATCTGAGAAATGGTCACCACCAAGAAGAGCCTAAGGAAATATGACTATTAAATGTAATATGGTATCTTGGTTGAGATCCTGAAACAGAAAACGGACATTAGTAAAAGCTGAGCAAATGGGAATAAAGTATGAACTTAGTTAATAATAATGCATCAATGCGGGATTGTTGTGATGAATGTGCTATACTATTATCAAATGCTAATAATAGAGAAACTGGGTATAGGATACAAGAGAGCTTTCTGTACTATCTTCACAACAAACCTGTAACTCTAAAATGATCCTAAATAGTTTATTTTTAAAAGAATGAAAATGGAAACTAAATATGAACTAGAGAATGTCAACAGTAACAATTAAAATGTAATTTCATGCAAGAACATATAAACTAAAAACAATCCGGCAAGAATGAATAAATGCATGAGAGCACAGAATATAACAGGAATGTAAAATAAGACAGTGATACTGATATTTACAAAATAATAAGAAGAAATGTAATACATATGCACAATAGAATATGATTCTGCCATTAAAAGAATGAAAACCTGTCATTTACAACAACATGGATGGAACTGAAGGACATTAAGTGAAATAAGCCAGACATATTCTCACTCACATGTAGAAGCTAAAATAATTGCTCACATAAAGATAGAGATTAGAAGTATGGCTATCATGGGCTGGAAAGGGTAGTGGGGAGGAGAGGATTAAGAGGGCTTGGTTAACAGGCACAAACATACTTAGAATAAATAATATCCCATGTTCTGTAGCACAATGGGGCAACTACAGTTAACCATAATTTCAAAATAAATAGAATATTGCATCTAGAATGTTCATAACACAAAGAAATAATAAACACTTGAGGGGATGGATATCCCAATTATTCTGATTTAATGATTACACATTGTATGCATGTATCAACATTACACAGTACCCCATAAATACATACAACTATTATGTAACCATAAAAAATGTAAACATTTAAAATGAATATATAAAAATGAGATCTCGTGAGTAAGTTGATATTACTACCTTTGAAAAATAAGGAAAAATTTCAAAATAAACAAAATTACTTAAAAATGAAAGACATATTCATGTTGCTTAGAAATAAAGACATAGGGGAGTAAGCCATAAATATCTAGCATGGACAATACTATCACAAATGTCAGAATAATGCTATTTTGAGAAGGAAAATAGAATCTTGAGGTAATGGGGCACAGTGAAGAGCTGGCTATATTCCATTTCTTTACATTGGTGGTGATTTGGATGATGTTTTCTTTTTGATTATTTTTAATTTATCTATTCTTAATTATTATTTTTATTATACATACATTTTATATACATGACAAATCTCATAAGAAGACAAAATTAAGAATATATTCTGGCTATAATGTAATATAGATAGAGTTAGGCAACAATGGAAGCACAGGCTTTATTTGGGAGAGTTACATGATGATGAAGTGAGAGAAAATTAAAATCCGAGCAAACTGTAAAAACTATGTCTTTGCCTCTGCATGCCGCTTGTGCTGCACCTCCAAGGGGAATCATTGGCTTAGGATTTGATGTGCTTGGTTTCCCTGGAACTCTGCAACACAGTGAAACTGACTAATGAGAAGGAAATTGATTAATTCAATGAGAATGAATAAATAAATTGCATTTGAAAGATATCATTAGGGCTACTAGGGCTTAATGAAATATTACAAAGCTTATCCTAAGGTATAAAGGAAAAATTACAAAATTTTGCTTCACCAAAAGCCTCTCTTCTACCAATTCTTTTTTGAATGCTTTTGTTTCTCTCTTTCTGTTACCCACTAGATGATGCTTTGCTGAGATCACTTTATACTTCTAACTTCGATACTATGCTTTTTCTTCAATTATATTCCACCCACATAAACATCCTCATGAACATTTTATTACATACTTTCGATCACTCATGATGATACACATATATTGATTGTTCACCAGTATTTCCTTTCTGCTTCATCTTTCTAGTGAGAGATTGATCTGCTCAATAAGAACAAATAAATAGGTGTCTTCTTACTTAATATAAGTCATAACTGAATATTTGTACTATGAATGGTATAGTGTCCATAAACATACATACACATAAAAAGAAGTTTTGGTGGAACAAATTTAATAAGACATAATTGATTGCTCTGAGATTTCTGATGTGGACAACAGCATGGATGTAAAGAACATAGGAAAATAATCATGTTTAGAAGAGAAAACTATGGCCAGGTATGGTGGCTGACACCTGTATCCCAGCACTTTGGGAGGCCAAGGCAGGCAGATCACCTGAGGTCAGGAATTCAAGACCAGCCTGGTCAACATAGTGAAACCCCATCTCTACTAAAAATACAAAAATTACCCTGGGCATGGTGGTGCACACCTGTAGTCCCAGCTACTTAGGAGACTGAAGTAGGAGAATCACTTGAACCTAGGAGGCCAAGGTTGCAGTGAGCTGAGATTGTGCCACTGCACTCCAGCCTGGGCAACAGAACGAGACTCCATTCAAATAAATAAATAAATAAGTAAATAAATAAATAATAAAGGAAGAGAAAACTGTGAGTTCTGTTGGGGCGTTGTTTAATTCAGTGTTTTCAACCAGGGGTGATTTTTGTCCCCTCAGAAGACACATGGCAATGTCTAGAAACATGTTTGTTTGTAACAACTGTGAGATGTCCTCCTGCCATGTAGTGTGTAGAGGCCAGGGATGGTGCCAAACATCCTACAATGCACAGTACAACCTCGCACTTCAAAGAATAACCAAAAATGTCAATAGTGCAGAGATTTAGCAATCCTGGTTTAATCTGAGGTGACTGTGAAGAAGTCTAATAAGAGATTTGATGTGCACATCTAAAGCTCAGGAGAGAGATCTGGCTGAGAACTGTATCTGCTAACTACTAAAGTAGTAGCTTCTTCAGCAATTGATCCCCTCTTTATTTCTATATGTTAACTCTCAAAAAGTTCATTAACAATTCTGTGCCCTAGTCTAGGGTGTGAAATGACCCAATTGGCCCTAGTCTAGAGTATGAAACCACCCAATCGATAAAAAAGTTTTAAAGAAATATTTTGCTCTTCAAATACATTTTCCCTGTAGGTTTATTTTGAAATAGCAGTCTTTTAGAAAGCTTTTGAATGGGACTAGATGAAATTATGAATATTGTTAATACAATACAAGGCTTAAATATTGACCATTTTAGTGAATGATTTTTTTAAGTGTATAGTTTTGGTTGTAGCATTTTAAAAATCCATTCATCCTGACAGAAATAGTTATGATTTTCTCCAGGTTCTGTTCCCTATTCAACGGAAAATGGAGAAATAGTGGTAATTGCTTTAAAAGACCATTCCATCAGCCTGCACTCATGACTTCCCATGTGCATGATAGTCATTTATTAGTGATAAAATAATTTGATTTGCATCTTAATTAGATACCCAAAGAGAGAACATTAGGATGCCACACATTTATCTAATTCTTTTAACATAATGATCCTTTTGGAAGACAGTTGTTTGTGCAGATTTCTGCAGGCTTTCTCTGGTGAAAACCTACTTTGTCATTTCTGTCAAGTGTTCCTTGCTTGACAGATTTCTGTGTGTGGGTGATTGTTTCCATGGATCTGCAGCAACGAACAGCTCTTTCAAGATGTTGCTGTCCTCGTTCCATTTCTCGCTCTTTAAAAGGAGATATACTTGTCATGTTCTGAAGGAGCTCAAGAACCTCTGAAAAAAATATTTTGAAAGGGAGAAGAGTCATTCTGTTACTGCCTGGTCCAGGGCCTTGGACTCTTTTCTAGAAAAGCTTCTTTAACAAAAAAAAGAAGAAACGATAGAAACCAGAGCCATTTGTTTAATGAAGGTTAGTGAGACTTAGAAAATCCTCTTGGAATGACCCTTGATATATTTAACAGAGTTCTTGTTTTTATTTGACCACTCTATTAAATTTTCATCCTAGACTCAAATCAGTTTCTGCTATAGGAAATAAAGATTTGCTCAAAGATTTCTGGGCAAAAACGTCCATGACATACATATGCACATCCAAACACCTGCATACAGACCTAAATATTTAACAACAAAAAACTGACAAGTAAGATAAAAAATTCTGAAGTCATTAAAAATGTCTATGTGTTTTTAAATTAACTGCTAAAGAAGTATATAATGGCAAATTATAAGTATACATCGCAGTAAATTACACAAAGTAAGCACATTCATGTAACCATAGCCACAGAAAATTGAATATAACCAGTATTTTTGGTACAAGAATTCATCATCTTCATAGTCAGTTTAAAGGAAAGAGGAACGCTTAAGCCCAGGAGATCAAGGCTGTAGTGTAAAGGTATAATGCCTGTGAATATCCACTGCACTCATGTCTTGGAAACAGACCTCATCTCTAAAAAAATAAAAATAAATTATAATGCCAATTTTATTTTTCTGTTTTTTGTTGCTATTTTTCCCTCTTTTTCAGTTTTCTTAATTTTTCTAGTTGATCAAATTATTATTTTTTCCCTATCTTCCATAGAAATATGAAATTTCTTCTGTTGTTTGCAATTCCATTGCTTCTCTATATATCATCATCAAATGCACATATACCAAAAACAAGCATCTTTGATTTTTTATCAATAATGTAATGGAGGTGTCTAGCACATGGTACAAACTCAAAAGCATTTCCAGAATTAATGAATGTATTGATATTATTAAATAAATGTAAACTACCCTATAGTTTTCATCACCAAAGGCTCTATTCTCTTGATTCCCTTTTAATGCTTTTAACGCTCCATTTCTGCCACCCACCAGATTATGCTTTTGCTAAGTTTATACTTTTAATTTCAATTACTATTTTCCTTGCGCTGTCTTCTCTACATCAAGCATCCTCATGTAATATTATATCACACATTTGCAGTCATTTATCATGACCCTTTTATATTTGTCATTCACTGCTGCCTCCTCTCTGCATCATCTGTCCCATATTAAAGTGT
The DNA here is from genome assembly GCF_030222135.1 of Aotus nancymaae. Lineage (NCBI taxonomy): Eukaryota > Metazoa > Chordata > Mammalia > Primates > Aotidae > Aotus > Aotus nancymaae. The sequence continues at coordinate 10,007,000 of NW_026988447.1, forward strand.
CATTTGATTCATTGATTATAAACCCCATTTTGGTATTTTCCTTGATGGGTGATACAGTCTCTAAATTCCTCCTGAAGCAAATCTATAACTCCTTCATTCTGGCTGGTGAATGATATCTCAGCTCAAAATAGAATTTTTGAGTGGCAGCAATTCTCTCCCACAGTATTCTTGCTTCCAGTGTTGCTAAGACACCTGATGCCAAACTCACTCTTTGTTTCCCTTTAAGAAGCTTTCTGTAATCTGGGAGTTTATGACATTATCATTATAATTATAGACTTTATAAATTTTATCAGGATGAGCCTCAATTTTGCTTAAGACAATAGATTTTCTCCTCCAATTTTTAACTTTTCAAGTTTTCCTATTATTTTCTTTTTGCCTGTGGATCCACTTTACAAACCTCATACTTTTGTACTCATAACTCTATTTCTTTTCGTATTTGCTCTCTCTGAAATTTCAATATTCAAAATTCACAGAGTATTTTGTTTCCCAATAGCCTTGATTGCTATAATCAAATATACTAAAATTCTTTATATTCACTTATTTATTGGCTTAAGCCTGCCTTCTCCAGCAAGTCTATTTCACCAGGACTGGGTTTTTTGCTTATTGTTCCTCCTTCAAGTTGCTGAGTACTTCTAATTAAACTATTATTTTTCTTTACCTATTTCTAATATGCATTTGGATTTATGTTTGGCTTCTTCTGATGTTACAGTAAGCCTGAGTTTACTCTGTAAACTGGCAACAAACCTTTTCTGTTAAATAAAATTTGAGGGAGGTAATTATATTGGAATAAGTTTCTGCACTAGGCCCCAGTGAACCAGACCAACAGTGGATTTACTTGTACTAGGTACCATGTAGTCCAACTGAACTTTAAAATGAGATAGTTTTTCAAGAAACAGGAGGTTCACAGCAACCAATTATAAATGGCTCTGTCTTCCTGAGCGGGCATGACAAGAATGTTCCTTCTGCTTTAACCCTCTTAAAAAAAAAAAAAAAGTAATTCTAAAGGGAACAGTCTTCTTTTTGTTCCCTATTTCTGATTCTTCAGCCCCTATCTGCTGATACAGCCCATTTCCACTGCTCAGCTTATTAAAGTACATTTTTGTTTTATAAAGGAGATGCTGCCTGATTCAGGAATTACTAATAAAAGCCAATGCAATCTTTAACTCAATTTCTTGAAATTGTGTTCTTTGACAGTTTCCAGTTCTCTTTGGGAGCAGGCAAATATTATCCATCAGTGTCAGAAATAGTGAAGATTCAGTTACAGGTTCAAATTTTCAGCAGTCACAATAAGCCCAGGAGACCCCAGGGTTCTCCTAGGCACATGGACCCAGGATGGAGCTACTCTCTTTCCTCTCAGGAACCCAGGGAAGTCACAGCACCAAGCTCTCTGCAGACTCCATACAGTTCTGATGATTGCTACTAAACTCACTGCTGAACACCAAGCTCTCTGTAGGCCCAGAAAGGAATAAGTCCAGTGCCTGGTTTCTCATTCAGGAACCTGGCAACACCAGAATGATTTTTTCAACTCTCACAGCCTTATTGGCTGCTTCAGAAGCTGCTACACTAATTGGAGATGGGAATTGTGGGGCTGACATTGGGTTAAGAGAACAGAAGGCCAAATTCAGGAAGATATCTTTCCATATTTCTCTTACCATATTTCAAAATGATCATTTATATCTTTATTGCAAAAAAAAGAAAAAACCAAAGATTTTTTCCTTTTTGGTAATGTTACAGAAAACAAATGTTAAGCTATCCCAGGGGAAGTTTCCAGGATTTGGCTAAACAATGTTAGCACTATTCCTCTAAATTATTCTAATAAGTTCCAATGGAATTGTTATTTTTCATATTATTATTGTACCTCATAAGCAAAATAGAATTAAATTATATGAATTGTTCTATTTAAAATATCTTCGTGTGTGATATACTACAATGTCCTTACTAAAATAAAAATTATGCATTTCACTATCAATAAAAATAAAATAATGAAAACTATTTTTAATTAAATTGGCACACACATCACAGAGAGTAACTCTGTGTGTTATAAGTCTATAGCAGAAGCCAGCATTTGTGCCTTATTATTAATTTAGCATAAATGTCCAATGTAGTTTGAATACGGAGATGCCCCTTCAGGTGTCTAAACTGTGAAGAAGAGTATAGTGAGAAACTTACAGATTGGAGGACCTGAAAATGAATCTAGGACAAAAATTTAAATGCCTCAAATTTTATTATGGAGATAGGATAATGTTAACATTTGTCAAAGACTGAACAAATGTAGAAAAAGGCAGAAACAGAAACCAGTAACATATTTAGGGTACCACCATGTTTACATTTCAATCATCAAAACTAAATATTTGATTTATACATATAACTTGTATTCTTAGAAGTGTGGTTTATAGTCGAATTAAACCAATAAAGATTATTTTTAACAACTGTGTTCTCAAAATATAGGAATTTAAAGTATTATATTATAATAGTATTTCTTACATTCTGTTTGTTAATTTAAAATGTGGATCCTCATTTAAACTTGATCCTTAACCCCTATACTACATTCCCCTAGTTTGCACTCGTGCATCAGTTATACAGAGCAGTGCTTCTCAAACTTTAATGTGATCATGAGCACCTGGGAGCTCATTAAAACACAGATCCTTATCCTAACAAGCTCCCAGGCCATATTAAGGCTGCTGGGATATGGACCACACTTTGTCAAGATAAGGATCCTTTTGATCCCACTGCATATGTCTGAACTCAATGCTCATGAACATACAACTAGTAGTTTAGGAATATGAAAATGTGTAACTGGTAGCTTTTATGTATAAAGACTATTTATATTTGAGTTTGGAAAGAAACATTCTGGAGCAAATAATAGTCAATCTAAGTAACTTTAACCTTTTCTTCTGTATTTCAGTTAATAACAGAATGAGAATAATATTAAAAATCAAAGTGAAGGATAATTGAAGGAAATGTCAGTTGTTGAGCTAATTATTGCCTTAAAATGTAAAACAGAGTCCTTTCTGCTAACAAACACTCTTAATAAAATGTAATATCATCTGAAAATGTGGGGCAATTGCACTACAGAAAATGCTTAGAAAATTTTCTTCCAAATCTCTGTTTTTTTAGATTAAGACTGGCAAGTGAAAAGGTGAATGCTACCTGACTTTTATTTTTTTATCCTGGATAGTGTGCCTTTTCCCTACTGTGCTATAGAATTGAAGGTCTGCACAAATCTTTGCTCTAATGGTTAGTTGAATGATAATACTGGCTCCTTCATTTTCTTACCATGGTGATGTGTAAAGCTGCGTGACTTTTGTTTCTTCTAATGGCAGTCGTGCAGTTCAGTCGCACAAGATTCTTTGAAAATCATGTAAAAAGAAAGCTGCACTTTCTGTTTTCCTGACGCTGTGTTAGAATATTCCATTATGCATTGACATTTCTGTGGGAAAGCTAGATGATAAATATACTCTGTAGGTGTGGTATTTCAAATACCACTTGTCTTAGAATGTGCTGGGAGCTAAGGGTATTATTTACTGAGCTGTTCTAAAAGGGTTCCCAGCAATACATTGTTGTTGGCACTGTCTTTCCTAACCACCTAGTAAAATGTGTTTTGTTTTATAGTAAAGATATAATAAAATGACTTTTCAGTCCCTGTAGAAACAAAGAAAACCAATTCTGAGGCCAGGAACAAACATTTAACTGCCTAAATGGCCTGTCACCTTACGTTTATCTTTGTCTCTTCTCTTGGGTAGAGGTCCTTTTGTATCTTTTTGACTATTTGGCTCTTTGGTTGCCTTTGATTTTTATTTGATCTGATATAAATAAGTAAAGCATTTCCAATTTCTTTCAGTTTGTTCTTTCCTCATACCCCAGATATTTATTCTGCTATTTGTAGTGTCTTTGCAGTAATTATAAACATGCAAATATATATTAAGTAAAATAAGAAAGAAAAGGAGAATAAAAAAGACATTCTTATGAAAATATTTAAGTAACTTAAAAGACAAATAACAAATCTGTATCCTAATCTAAAACTATGTTTATATATTGGTAGATTACAAATAGAAGATAGATGATAGATAGATAGATAGATAGATAGATAGATAGATAGATAATTTGTTATTTGGGAGGAAAAAGCAGAACCAACATTGGCCATCCCAATATTAAAGGCATAAAAATCAAATTCACAAAAATCCACAATTAATATAAGAAATACCAAATCTACTCAATACAACAAAATACATTTGTACTCTCTACTAGGTAGTAATATTGTAGCAAGCACTTCCAGAAAAGAAATATAAAGAAGTCATCTAAAATTATCATTTGTTTAGGTACTTACTTTTCTACTGCTATGATGGAAATGTGTTCCCTCCAAACTTCAGGTGCTGCTGATGTGACAATATTAAGAAATGGGACCTTTAAGAAGTGATTAGGACATGAGAGCTCCTCCCTTGTGAATGCGATCAGATGTCCTTATTAAAAGACTTGATGGAGGGAGTTAGTTTTTTGCTGCCTCAGACTGTAGTCATGTGAAGACACAGCAAGAAGGCCCTCACCAGACACCAGATTCTAGTGCCTTGTTCTTGGACTTTCCAGCCTTCAGAATTGTGATAAGCAAACTTCTTTTCTTTATAAATTGCCCTATCTCAGGTGTTTTTTAAAATGGAAGCAAAAAGACAGAATTTGGTACCATGATTGAGACATTACAATAACAAAAAACTAAAAACATGGAAGCAGCTTCGGAATTGCATAATGGGTAGAGATTGTAATCGTTTTGAAGTAAATTCTAGAAAAAGCCTGTATTGTTATGAATGGAACATTAAAGGCTATTCTTGTGTGAGAGCTCAGAAGAAGAGAAGAGCTATTACAAAAGCTTCATATTTTTAGAGATTACTTAAGTGGCTGTGAACAGAATGTTTGCCGAAATATGACAGTAAAGACCATTCTGATGAGATCTCAGAAGGAACGAGAAAGAAGGTCTGGAAAATTGGAGGAGAGGTTATACTTGTTATGAAGTAGCAAAGAACTTTGCTGAACTATGTCTGTGTCCTAGGACTTTGTGAAAAGCAGAATTTAAAAGTGATAAACTAGGCTATTTGGAGGAAGAAACTTCTAAGCAGCAAAGCATTCAGTCAGGGTACTGCAGGGTTTCCTTTAATTGCTTAGAGTAAAATGCAAGAAGAGAGATATGATTTAAAGACAAAATTTTATTATTAAAAGAGAACCAGATACAAAGATTTGTATAATTCCCAGCCTGACTATGTAAAGACTAAAAAATTTATAGCATGATAGGAGAGAACACCAAGGATGTAACCAAGGGCAAGTGACCATTTGCTAAAGGGATTAATATGGGTATTAAAAGGCCAGGTGTTATGTATTAAATAGTAGAAAAATGACTTTAATGGCATTTTGAAGATCTTCAGGGCAGCCATGTTCATTGCAGATCCATAATGTTAGGACTTTGGTGGCAGAAGGCGTATAAAGGAAAGGTCTGGGGTGCCAGTAGAAACTCTAGGCTCAGTGCTCAGAGCCATCTCAGGTCTCTGCTTCCCACATTCTAGCACTGCGCTCCTCAGCATCCCAGGTGTTGCCCAGGTGACCCCAGGCGTGGCTTGAGCCACTGCTCTGGGGGACATAAATCATTAACCTTGGCAGCATAATCATGGTGCTAACTCCTTTGACTCAAAGAATGCACAAACTGTAGAGACATGGCTACCTTCACCTAGATTTCAAAATCGTATCCCAGATGGCTTCAAGTCCCAGGCAGAGAACCACCAAAGGGCCAAGGATTTCAAACAGAGCCTCTAATAGGGCAATACCCAGGGGACTGTGGGCTCTGGCCCACCACAGAAAGTCCCCACTAAGAAAATGGTTACTGGGCAGTGGAAATAGAGCCACCCATGAGACTTCAAAACTGTAGAAACTCCTGTGTGCAGTGCTAGCCTGGGACAGCCATGGGCATGCAGCTTCAATGCATGAGAACTGAAGCACAGATGCAGGCAGGGCTATCTGAAACCCTGGGGGCCTCAACTCCACCCCAGTGTATCCAGAAGGTGAGAGATAAGGTGAAAGAAGATGAGCTCGAGGCTTAAGATTTAATGTTGTTGGCTCTGTTGAGTCTTGGACTTATATGGGACCTGTCACACCTTTCCTTTTTTCCTTTCATATTTTTCCTTTTCGGAATGAAAATGTCTGTCCTATACCTGTCTCATTGTTGTGAATCAAAAGCGCATAAGTTGTTTGATTTCACAGGCTCACAGCTGAGGTAGACTTTGCCGCAGGATGAACTGTACCTTCAATCTTACCCATATGATATTCAGATAAAATTTTGTACTGAATCTGTAAAGTTGATAGTGTAATGAGTTCAGACTTTGGGCATTATTGAAATGGCAGGAATGTATTTTGCATATGAGAAGAACACAAATGCCGGGGGCCGGGACAGAAGGCTATGTTGTGAATATATTCCCTCTAAATTCAGGTGTTGCCAGTGTGATACTATTTTAGTAGTTGGTCCAATTAAGATGAGATTAGACCAGGAGGGCTTCTCTATTGAGAATGGGATTAAGGGTCCTTATTAAGGTGCTTGATGGAGGGAGTTTGTCCCTTTTTTGTCCTTTTGCCTTCTGCCAGGTAAGAACACAGAATTCCTCTCCAGAAGTAGCAGTCAAGATGCCATCTTGGAAGCAGAGATCAAACCCTCACCGGAAACCAAACCTGACAGCATGTGTGCCTTGATCTCAAACTTTTCAGCCTCCAGAATGGTAAGAAATAAAATTCTGTTCTTGAAAACTAAACACCACATGTTTTCACTCATAGGCAGGTGTTGAACAATGAGAACACATGGACACAGGGAAGGGAACATCACACACTGGAGTCTGTTGCAGGGTTGGGGTCTAGGGGAGGGATAGCGGGGGGTGGGGAGATGGTGGGGATAACATTGGGAGAAATATCTAATGTAGGTGACGGGGGGATGGAAGTAACCAACCACCATGGCCTGTGTATACCTATGTAACAGTCCTGCAAGATCTGAACATGTACCCCAGAAATTAAAGTATAATTAAAATATATATAAATATATACTTTATATATATATAAAATGTATATGTATTTACCTTGTCACAATAACAAAAAAAATAGAAATAAAATTATGTTCTTTAAAAATTACCCAGTCTCACGTGTTTTGTTCCAGCAGCACATGCAAAAAACTAAGGCATCTAGTAAATTGCTTAAAGTAAACTGTCATTAAAGTCATTTATCTCTCTTTCTGTGTGAAATGATTTCTTTATCCTGCTGTAAGAAAGAATATCATAGAAATTCTACACATCTGGAATAAAGAGCATTTTAACAATGCCATGGTTTATATGTTCCCACCAAAACTCATGTTAAAGTTTGATCCCCACTGTGGTGGTGTTGCGGGTGGGGCTAGTGGGAGGTGTTTTAGTTCTGGGGGTGGATCCCTCATGAATGGCTTGGTGCTTCAGTAGGGAGTGAGTTATCACCCTTTAAAAACTGGATTAGTTTTTGCAGAAATGTTCCTACCAGAGTGGGTTGTTGTAAAGCTAGGATGCCCCTCAGGTTTTGGCTCTTCATACATGTCCACGCCCCTCTTGACTTTCATCATGGTGTTATGACACAACACAAAAAGCCGTCACCAGAAGCTGAGCAGATGCCAGCTCTCTGCTTCTTGTACTTCCAACCCTTCAGAACAATGAGCTAAATAAACGTCTTTTCTTTATAAATCACCCAGCCTCAGATACTCTGTTATAACAACACTGCATGGCCTAAGACCAGTCGTCTGATTGGTCTATGTAAATGATGCTAAAACATTCCTATGCGCCCTTCTATTATATCAGTGCACTGCCTTGAGCATATAGATTTATTGAGTTTCTAAGCTAGAAGAAATCTGAAATGTCAACAAACTCAGTGATTCTCAAAGTGTGGTCCCTAGAACAGCAACAACAGTAGCATCGCCTGCTGATTCTGCTGCACAGTAAGTTGCTTTAGCCCAGCTCCATTTTTATCAAAGGAACACATTTAAATCAGAAGTTAAAAAGGTCACAGAGCTAAGTAAAGACTTGCAGAACATAAAGTTTAACTCAGAGTGGGCACTCAGTTATACAATACGACCCATAGCATAATTGAAGCCATGAAATAATTAAATGTGAAACAATAAAATCATATTTTATATCTAAGTCGTTTCTGCATTTTTGTTTATACGTCATTATTCTAGCACCACAATATGAAGCTAATCAGTGAGATCATTTAGTATTATTTGGCAGCTGATGATGATTAAATGATTAAACAAAAAATTAGGTTTTAGTCCTGAGAGAACCTTTCAGAGCTATTAGGGAGACCTTTTGTTCGTTTTGCCTTGTTTGACTTTAATTTGACCCTGAATTCAGAAGAATTTTAATTATATTTTTGAAAAGAATTGGAGAAGGCATTGAGCTAAGAAACAGATATGGGCAAAAGGCATTCCACAGAGAAATAATAAATTAATGTATTTTTGGTGTATAGAAGAGATTAGTGATCAGTGAAAAAGAAAAGATTCGGATTGCCTTTAAGCACGTGAAATACATACATTCTTGCCTCTTTAATTCTCAGTTTCCATTGGTTACCTCCCATCTGGGAACAAAAATACCCAGGTGAACACTACCTTACAAAAAAATTAGTCCCAGTTCTACATCTTCATTTCATTCACCATTCTAACTTAATTTTTTCTTTCACTGCAAAATTTTTTATTCAAGAATTTTGTTTCACAACTATGAAAGTAACACAGATCAAAGTTTGAAAAATGAAATAAAATGAACAAAGCAAACAGAAAGCATAACTTTTTGTTTGATATACTTCCAAGTAATATTTACTCTCAGATAGTATGTATATGTTAATTTTTTTTAAGTGGAATCATATAGTACCTATTGTTTTAAGGCTTTTGTTTTAACTTACTAATGAATTATGAGTTCTTAAATTATAGTAAATAGTCTTTTGAAGGATATTTAATATTCCATTATATGACCATTTCCCAGTTTCCTATTTTTAGACATTTAGGTCATTTTCTTTCTTTCTTTCTTTCTTTCTTTCTTTTTTTTTTTTTTTTGAGATAGAGTCTCGCTCTGTCACCCAGGCTGGAGTACAGTGGTGTGATCTCAGCTCACTGCAACATCTGCCTCCTGGGTTGAAGTGATTCTTTTGCCTCAGCCTCCCTAGTAGCTAGGATGACAAGTGCACACCACCACGCTTGGCTAATTTTTGTATTTTTAGTAGAGATGGATTTCACCATGTTGGCCAGGATGGTTTCTATCTCCTGACCTTGTGATCCACCCACCTTGGCCTCCCAAAGTGCTGGGATTACAAGCATGAGCCACCGCGCCCTGCCAGTCATTTTCAATTATTCATTGTTATACTTGATTGCATAATTACAAACATTTTTGTGATATATAAATAAATTCTTTGAATAATTTATATTTTATGATGTTCTTAACACAAAATATAAAAATTGAAATTAACCAACATTATTAGGAGCTTTCCTATACATTGAAAATCGCCTTTTACATCTCCCTAGAACTATGTAAAATTGAACCCGACAGGTATAAAACTGTTCATTCTTCAGTTTTATAGAGCAAATAATGGCATCCATTTCATTATGTTATTACTGTTGTTGGTTAATATGTTAAAATAATTAATGGTCATTTTTATTTCTGGTTTAACTTCTCTAAACATCTTTAATGAAATATTCATGCATTTCTTATTACTACACAAAAAATCTCTTTAAATATTAAGAAAACAAATTTTTCCTTTCTACCATAAATGTCTTTTTCAACATTTTTTTAAAAAATAGTTTGAAAGTACTTTATACTTACCTCTAAACTCATCAAGATGTGTATTAGGTTGGTACAAAAGTAACTGCAGTTTTTGCCATTGAAAGCAATGACTCTTTTAATTAAAAGTAACGACAAAAATTCATAATTACTTTTGCACCAACCAAATGTGTCACATATGTACAGTTTTTGCATATTAATAACATATCAACAGTTTTTAAAAATATACTCTATAATGTTTTTGAAGTTTTCTCTCAAATTTTAAAACATTTCCTTTTATGCTGCTATTAAAAACTGCTGTTGCTAAGAACATCCTCATTACAGAGACATATTTCTCTCCTCCTACGTTAACCCTGCATCATGCAGCCTTGTTGCTTTTGGCCTTTCTACATCTTAAATTCCACTCCTTTGATTTTCCTGGTCCTGCTTCTATCTTTTGGACTAAGCCTTTCATTTCCTTCTTGGCTTCTCTTTCTTTGAACTCCTTACAAAAGAAAAGCTTCCTCTAAATTCTTCCCTTGGTTTTATGCTTTCAGCTTAATATTCTCACAAGAACAGTGAGATGCTAAGAAGGGAGGAGGTTATTGGATTCAGACTTGAAAGAATTTAACTTTGTCTTATATCTCTACCTCTACCAGCTCCTCCTCACTTAGAAACTATCAGTTATCCTATTTCACAAAGGAAATAGAAGTCATTCAACTATTTGCACTTATGCCCGCAAATGAATCTGTATCCTTACAAGTTTTCTTCTCCTGTGCTGTTACCAAAGAAAAACCCAACTGCTTGTCTTGGTCACACTATCTCCTGAGCTACTGAGAGTTGCTTAAAACAAAAACAACAATAAAACAAACAGAAACATCACAAAATACATCTAGCAAAATGCAGGTGGTTAAAAATATAAATTAACATTTAGCAGCTTCAATTGGGCCCTAAAAATTCAGCAATTATGAATTTTTCTACCAGTGAGTTCGCTCTCTCATTTTCTCTTCCTCTCCCTCTCCTTTTCTTTATCCCCACAAGGAGTCTTTCATATCTTATATTCTCAGAAGCCAGATTTTATGAATTGATATCCCCATGTACTGTGGCTACAAAGCCAAAATTATTGTGTATGATACCATGCATGAGTCAAAAGAGTAGCTAGAAGTAGAGCCACAATAAAATTATTATTTTATTTTTATGATGGATTATATCTAAATACATTTAAAAGCTGAAGAAAAGGGGTAGAATATTTTTGGAAGGTAAATATAAATAATAATCCAGAGCTCAGTTTCACTGTCTGAACGATGGTGAAAATCCCTAAGATATTCCTCAGAGTTGTGGTGAAAAATAAATTATCTAATAATAATACACATTTAATGTTTAAAATGTTATAATTTTAAAAATTTTCCCTAGCCATTTAAAAATGAATTCTACATTAATTTTATAAATGCAATTATTTCTCCAATCCCCACTCACTCTTCAACTCATCTGAAAATTAGAAATGGGCAGAAAAGATTACAAGGCTTTCTTCAGTGCATTGCTGAGTTTGACTTTCTATTGATGAGGCAATTTATAAATCTGTCAGGGCAGACATTAACTTGTGAATTTGTATCTGCTCAAATTGCAGATTATTTCTGTCTGGTGAAACTGATCATTCCAGAGGTAAGAGTTTAAGATTCTGTTGGACATTAATCAGTTTTTCACCCACCCCAAAACTCCTAACATTTCTTTCTTAACTTGTCGACTTATACCTACTTCACAAAAGCTCTTTGGACCATTCATAACATCTTTTTTGAAATTAAGTAGTTGAATAAATTTTTTGACAAGGGTTTATTTTATTTTTAAATAAGAGTCACGATTTCACCTTTTGAAAATCTACACTTGAACTCATTGCAACCTCACATTTAACTTCAACATTTACAATTATGCTGCCAAGTAAGAATATGTATCTCTGTTGTCAACTGAGAAATGTGAGGCTCATACAAATTGAGTAAATTACTCTATCTCACACAGTCACACAAGGCTAAACAGAGAGATAAAATACTGAACTTTGGCTCTATGTTCAAGCTCCTCGTGTTAGGCCAATTGACTATGTGCTGGAGTTCTAAAAATAAATTTAAATGTCCAAAAATAAGTAAAAATGTCAAGGCTTTTCAGTCTAATTAGTTTTATTAAAACATTTTAGAAAAATAAGAAATTTAAAATACTAATTTAATGCTGCAAAGTATGTTTGCAGTTAATTCAAGATTGTGAAATAAATATTTTGAACTGACTCTCAAATTTCAGGGTGTTCTCTGTTATTTGGATACATTGATTAAAGACATTGAGAAGCACTATTGAGCTAAAGGTTTCTCTCAATACATAGAACAAATAGCATATTATTCCTATACATAATGAAATGTAATTATAGAATTTGATGGCCTTAGCAGCTGGCAGAATCCCCACATTGGCTGCCTGACTGGTAGGCTGAGGACCATTATGGTGGGAGAGGCGAAAAGGAAGCTATTAGAACTGCCTCTAACTAGGAAAATAGTAAATCAAAAAATAATATTGAATCCCTAGAGTGATAGCAGAGATTAGTGCCACCATCAAGGACTTGAAAGATGCAGGGGTAGTGATTCTCACTACATCCCTGTTCAGCTCTTTCATTTGCCCTGTGCAGAAAACAGCTGGATCTTGGAGAGTGACAATGCATTATCGTAAGTTTAACCAAGTGGTGATTCTAATTGCAGCTGCTCTACCAGATGTAGTTTCACTGCTTGAGCAAGTTAACACATCTCCTGGTACCTGGTATGCAGCTATTGATTGGGAAATGCCTTTTTCTCCCTTCCTGTCCATAAGGTTCACCAGAAGCAATTTGCCTTCAGCTGGCAAGGCCAGCAATATACCTTCACTGTCCTACCTCAGGGGTATATCAACTCTCTGGCTTTGTGCCATAACTTTGTTTGCAAAGATCTTGATTCCTTTTCCCTTCCACAAAATATCACACTGGTCCATTACATTGATGACATTATGCTGACTGGATCCGGTGAGCAGGAAGTAGCAAACACACTGGACTTATTGGTGAGACATTTGCGTGCTATGGGGCTGTGGTGGGAGGGAATAAATCCAACTAAAATTCTGGGACTATCTACCTCAGTAAAATTTCTAGGGGTCCAGTGGTGTGGGGCTTGTTGAGATACTCCTTCTAATGTGTGTAAGTTGCTGCATTTAACCCCTCCTACAACCAAGAAAGAGTTACAACACTTAGTGTGCATATTTGTATTTTGGAGGCAACACATTCCTCATCTGGGTATGTTACTCCAGCCCATTTATCAAGTGACCCAAAAGGCTGCCAGTTTTGAGTGGGGTCCAGAACAAGAAAGGGTTCTCCAACAGGTCTAGGCTGCTATGCAAGCTGCTCTGCCACTTGGGCCATGTGACCTAGCAGATCCAATGGTGCTTGAGGTGTCAGTGGCAGATAGGGATGCTGTTTGGAGCCTTTGGCAGGCTCCCATAGGTGAATCATAGTGGCGACCTCTAGAATTTTGCACGGAGGCCCTGCCATCTTTTGCAGATAACTACTTTCCTTTTGAGAGACAGCTCTTGGCCTATTACTAAGCTTTGGTAGAAACTGAATGTTTGACTATGGGTCATCAAGTCACCATGAACTGCCTGTCATGAACTGGGTGCTTTCTGACCCATCTAGCCATAAAGTGGGTCATGCACAGCAGCATTCCATCATCAAATGGAAGTGGTATACACATGATTGGGCTCAAGTAGGTCCTGAGACTAAGTTACGTGAGGAAGTCGCTCAAAAGCCCATGGTCCCCACTCCTGTCACCCTGCCTTCTCTCCCCAGCCTGAACTGATAGCCTTATGGGGAGCTCCCTATGATCAGTTGACAGAGGAAGAAGACTAGGGCCTGGTTTACAGATGGCTCTGCACGATATGCAGTCACAACTCAAAAGTGGACAGCTGCAGCACTACAGCCCATTTCTAAGACAAACCTAATAGACAGTGGCAAAGGGAGACCTCCCAGTGACCAACCTTCAAGCAGAGTACCTGATGTTGCACTTTGCTTGGTAGAAGAAATGGTCATATGCGTGATTATACACTGATTCATGGGCTGTAGCCAGTGGTTTGGCTGGATGTCAGGGACTTAGAAAATTAGTGACAAAAAAATCTGGGGAAGTCGTATGTGGATGAGCAGTTACATGAGATACAAGTATCTTCACAGTTTTAGACCTAAATGGTCAAAAACTGTGAAGATACTTGTATCTCATTTGAGTGCTCACCAAAGGGTGACCTCAGCAGAGAGGAATTTGAATAATAAAGTGGATAGGATGACTCATTCTGTGAACACAACTTAGCCTTTTTCTGCAGCCATTGCTATCATTGCCCGATGGGTCCATGAACAACGTGGCCATGGTGGCAGGGATGGATGTTATGCATGGACTCAGCAACATAGACTTCCACTCACCAAGGCTGACCACCATCAAATTGGGCCATCAGTGGGTGCCCAATTTGCCGGCAGCAGAGACCAGTACTGAGTTTTTGATATGGCACCATTCCTTGGGGTGATCAGCTAGCTACTTGGTGGCAGGTTGATTATATTAGATCTCTTCCATCATGGAAAGTGCAGCAGTTTATCTTCACTGGAACAGACGTCTACTCCGGGTATGGGTTTGCCTATCCTGCACACAATGCTTCTGCCAAAACTATCACCCATGGATTCAGGTAATGCCTTATCCGCCGTCACATTATTCCATGTACTATTGCCTCTGCCCAAGGCACTCACTTTATGGCTAAATAAGTATGATGGTGGACTCATGCTCATGGGATGCACTGGTTTAATCATTTTCCTCATCATTCTGAAGCAACTGGATTGATAGAATGATAGAACAGCCATTTGAAGTCACAATGACAATGCCAACTAGGTGACATTCACAACCTTCTGGAGAACTTTGCAGGGCTGAGGCGAAGTTCAACAGAAGGCTGTGAATGTTCTGAATCGGCGTCCAGTATATAGTACTGTTTCTCCCATAGCCAGGATTCATGGGTCCAGGAATCAAAGGGTGGAAGTGGAAGTGTCACCACTCACCATCACTCCTAGTGACCCACTCACAAAATTTTTACTTCCTGTTCCCACATCATTATGTTCTGCTGGCCTAGAGGTTTTAGTTCCAGAAGGAAGAATGTTGCCACCAGGAGACACAAGGATGATTCCATTGAACTGGAAATAAGTTTGCCATCTGGCCACTGTTGGCTCCTCCTACCTTTAAGTCAACAGGCTGAGAAGGGAATTATAGTGTTGGCTGGAGTGATTGACCCAGACTATCAAGATAAAATCAGCCTAGTCCTCCACAATGGAGGTAAGGAAGCGTATGTGTGGAATACAGGAAATGTCTTAGGGTATCTCTTAATGTTACCATGCCCTTTGCTTAAGGTCAATGAGAAACTACAACAACCCAATGCAGGCAGAACTACAGATGTCCCAGACCCTTTAGAATGAAGGACTCAGTCACTCCACCAGGTAAAAATCCATGATCTGCTGAGGTGCTTGCTAAAGGCAAAGGAAACATAGAATGGATAATAGATGAAGATCGTCATCAATACCAGGTACAATCATGTGACCAGTTGCAGAAAGGAGGGCTGTAATTGTCATGAGCATTTCTTCCTTATTTTGTTAAGAACACTTTTGTGCATGTATACACTTGTACTAAGAAAATATTTTCATTTTATTTTCTTTTTCCTTTGTCATGTGACATAAGATTTATTGACTTTATATCAGCATTTAGGTGTTGTTAACTTTATGTTTGGCTTGGGGGTCGGCATGCTTCTGGTTGTATCAAGGATAGCTACATTATGTTAGGTGCAATCGTGACCTTATTATTGCCTTATTTGAAGATTATGTATGATTTCAGTAGATGCGTGTGAGTTCAAATTGACAAGGGGTGAATTTGTGTTGGTTAATATTCAGTGTCAACTTAATTGGATGGAAGGATGCAAGGTATCGTTCCTGGGTGTGTCTGTGAAGGTGCTGCCAAAGGAGATTAACATTTGAGGCAGTGGACTGGGAGAGGAAGATCCACGCTTAATGTGAGTGGGTACCATTTAATCAGCTACCAGCATGGCTAGGATAAAAGCAGGCAGAGGAACCTGGAAAGACTAGACTGGCTCAGTCTTCTTAATTTCATCTTTCTCCTGTGCTGCAAGATGCCTGATCTTGAATATAGGACTCCAAATTCTTCAGCTTATGGACTCTTGGACTTGCACAGGGTTTTACAAGGACTCTCAGGCCTTTGGCCACAGACTGAAGACTGCACTGTCAGCTTCCCTACTTTTGAGGTTTGGGACTAGGATTGGCTTCCTTGCTCCTCAGCTTGCAGACAGCCTATTGTGGAATTTCACCTTGTGATTGTGAGTGTCAATACTCCTTAATAAACTCCCTTTTATATATACATCTATTCCATTAGCCCTGTCCCTCTAGAGAACCTGACTAATACAGGGTGTAAGACCCAAGCCTTGGCAGCTAACATGTGGTGTTGGGCCTGTGGGTGTACCGGAGTCTGCCTATATTTCAGATGATGTATGGAAATGCCTGGGTGTGCAGGCAGAGGTGTGCTGCAGAGGCAGAGCTCTCATGGAGAACCTCTGCTAGGGCAGTGTGGAAAGGGAATGTGGGGTAGGAACTCCCACACAGAGTCCCGACTGGGGCACTGCCTAGTGGAGCTGTCAGAAGAGGGCCACTGTCCTCCAGACCCTAGAATGGTAGAGCCACTGACAGCTTGCACTGTGCGCCTGGAAAAGCCTCAAATACTCAATGCCAGCCCCTGAAAGCAGACAGGTGGAAAACTGTACCTTGCAAAGCCACAGAGATAGAGCTTCCCAAGACCATGGGAACCCACCTCTTGCATTAGTGTGACCTGGGAGTGAGATGTGGAGTAAAAGATTGTTTTGAAGCTTTAATATTTGACTGCCCAACTAGATTTTGGACTTCCATGGGGCATGTAGCCCCTTTGTTTGCCCAGTTTCTCCCATTTGGAATGAGTGTATTTACCCAACGCCTGTACCCCCATTGTATCTAGGAAGTATCTAACTTGCTTTTGATTTTACAGACTCATAGACAGAAGGGACTTTCCTTGTTGCAGATGAGACTTTGAACTGTAGACTTTTGAATAAATGTTGAAATGAGTTAAGACTTTGGGAACTGTTGGAGAAGGCATCACTGAATGGCATTTGAAATTTAAGGACAACAGATTTGGCAGGGGCCAAGGAATTATATGGTTTGTCTCTGTCCCCACTCAAATCTCAACTTAAATTGTAGCTTCCATAATCCCCACATGTCATGGGAGGGACCTGGTGGGATGTAATTGAATCATGGGAGAGGGTCTTTCCCATGCTGTTCTCATGATAGTGAATAAGTTTCATGCGATCTGATGGTTTTATAAATGGGAGTTCCCCTGCACATGCTCTCTTGCCTGCCACCATGTACGATGTGACTTTGCTTCTCCTTCACCTTCCACCATGATTGTGAGGCCTCCCCAACCATGTGGAAATGTAAGGGTACTAAACCTCTTTTTTTTTTTTATAAACTACCCAGTCTCCAGTGTTTTTTCATAGCAGTATGAAAATGGACTAATATACCATTTATATGAAATTATTGAAAAGGCAAAGCTATTATGATTTTTTTAAAAACTCTATTTTTGTGAGACACCAAGGGTCAGTGATGGAAGCTGACCACCAAGATGTCTAAAGGAAACTTTGAGAGAATGGAAATATTCTATATCATGATTCTTATACTGGTTATACAATGTATTAAACTGTAAACTTAAAATTGAATTTTACTGTATAGAAATTATATCACTACAAGTTGTTTTTTAAAAGGAAAAATATATGTAATTCATGAAATATTGGTTATTGTAAATGTGAGGGTGTAATGTCTTGACAAGGGAGGTAGACACTTCTGAGAAAGAACATACCAGGGAGAATGATAGTACAAGTGATTGTTTCAGCGACATCAGAGAGAATTAGTAATTTCCAATACTAAGTTATATATATTACAATTTTCTCACCAAACTTAGCAAAATCATGGGATTAGAATAAAAGAATCATTAGTAATTATGTATGTTTTACTTTACCATCTCTTCTGTGGGATGATGAGAGTACACAGAGCACGGCACTGGTGCCAACATCTTGGGCAATATTGAAAAAGTTCTTTTAAAAATATAAGACAGTGCTCTCAAAGTTCGGCAATGGGAATTGTCAGCAGGCAATGCCATCAACTGACAGGCACCGGTCAGGTTGTTGTTCTCCACAGACAATGACAGCATAAGAAATGCCAGCATGGATGTCAGAGCAAAAACAGGAATGTCACAGTGAAGACTAAAGAACTGGTCCTTGGAGCAAATATTTGAAAAGGATTTTGGGGGGGATCTGGATTTACACGAAAGTTGTTCAGTGTGAATTCAGAGAAATGGAATACAGTTTTAACCTGACTTATATAAATCTGGAAATATTAGTTTAATATAAACTGAAGCTTAGAGGTGAGCACAGACATTCTTTGGAAGAAATGCTTTGTACCTGCAGCAGTTAAGGTCATCTGACTTTACAAAATAATCTCATTTCACCATAAAATGGCCTGAGTTCCTACTGCCTTTTATAATAAAATTACCTATTGCATTAAAGTTAAAAGTGAGCATGAAATTTTCTAGTATTGACAATGAGTTAGAATAAATGTTAAAATAAATAAGGTTTAGAGACTAATCACAAATCAAATAATATTATCTACTTTAAAGAAATTTGATTAAAATAATCCGTGGGGTTTCAAACTATTACTTGTATAAGGATCACTTAAAGCTCTTGTGAAAATGAAACATACTAGGTCTGAGAACAGATAATCTGATTCTGAAAGTTGTTGGTGGGACCTGAGAATCTGAATTTTAAGCAAATAACTTCACCGACTGTAAAGCAAGGGGCCCCAGTACTGCTCACATTATAGGAAACACTGAACAGAGTGTATTAATACTTAATAGACCACCACCTTAAAACTTTCTCAGCAGAACATGCTTCGCACAAAAGCTTAACCCCAGAGCAGTTTTGAGTAATTCTTCTAAAGCACATTTGAAAAAGAATCGACTAGTACTAGGGAAATTTATATTAATAGTTTTCAACCCCATGGGCTCACGTTATATGAAAATTTTCCCTTTTATGATTTCCTTAGATTGCTGTCATGTGATTTTTTATTATAAATATTTGAGGTGCTTAATATGATGTGTTAACATACACAGTGAAATAATTACTGTAGTCAAGCTAGTTATTATAGCCATCACCTCACATGGATACCGTGTGTGTGTGTGTGTGTGTGTGTGTGTGGTTTGTGTTCTGGGTAAGAACAACAACTAATTCTGATACACAGTATTATCAACTATAGTCCTCATGCTGTATATTGGATACCTTAGATCTGTCCCTAAACTTATTTATTTTACAAAACTGCAGCTTTGTACCGTTTGATTTATGTCTCCTCATTCCCCTTCAACCTCACGCCTGGTAACCACCAGCTAACATATATATGAAAGATGCTCAACCATTCCTAATTATCTGGGAAATGCAAATCAAAACCACAATGATTTACCACCTCACATCTATTAGGATAGCTATTAAGCAAAAGTCAAGAGATATTTACCTCTTCTATTAGATAGAGGGTGAATACAAGGGAACCTTTGTACACTGTTGGTGAAAATGTCAATTGATAATAGTCATATGAAAAATAGTATAAGACTTCCTCAAAAAATTAAAAATAAGACTACCATATAATACACCAATCCCTCTTTTGGTATAATGCAAAGGAAATGAAATCAGCACCATGAAGAAATATCTTCACTTAGATGTTCATCACAGCATTAGTTACGATAGCTAAGGTATAAAAACAACAGAAATGTCCATCTGTGGAGGACTGGTTAAAGGAAGTGTGATATATACAATGAAATATATTTCAGCCTTTAAAAAGAAGGAGTTCCTGCCATTTGCAACAACATGGATGTACCCAGAGGAAATTATGCTAAGTGGAATAAGTCAGGCACAGAAATAAAAACACTGCATAATCTCACTTATGTATGGAATATTTTTTAAAGTCAAATACTTAGAAACATAGGATTTTTTTGTCTTCTCTGATTTAAGAATTTTTCTTTTCTAAAAATTAATAAGGTTTTACACCATTCTTGTTTTATACCATAATCTACTTCATCTTAATTTATTTAGAATCCTGTCTAGAAAGTAATTAGCTTGCAACTCTTTTGTCTCAATCTGTTTCCAAATATAAGCAGTGTAACATTTACACAGATTTAATTACTACCAAATCAATACTACACATTTAAATCTAATTATGGTACAAGAATTAGAGCTTTGATGAAGAAAAGATTTTCTAGCTAATTAGGAATTTAGCCTGCATTTAAACCAGCAGATTCTTAGTCCTGACTACCCTGATAAAGTACATGATACTAAAAATTGACTTAAGGACAATTAATTATAGTCAGAATAGCTATTATAATTATATATTAGGTATACATAATGCCATATTTCTTTCTATCAGTTTCTCCATTTATAGGCAGACTTCTTCTTTTTTTCATCTTGCCTCCAGCTAGGACTTACAGAAAGAAATTTATTTCCCCTTTCCTTAAAGTTAACCTCAGAAGATAAAATCATTGTAGTACTGATAAAATTATCAGTACTACAGTTATCATTGCAGTAATGATAACTATTATTGTAGTACAGCATCAATGGTATATTAATTATTTAAAATCCACCTCTTGCTTTTCACTTCCTTATTTGTGATCTTCTGAGGAAACAGCAGATCTCCAACTTCGTCTACATAATGAGTCTTGGTATATTTGAAATAGCCTATTACTACTAAACAGTGTGATGTACACGTAATGCACAGAAAGGCAATTTCAAACTGCTCAGACTCAACAACAAATTAGAATCAGTTGTGTGTTTTGAATACAAGTAAGTTTTGGGGTGTCCATACGAAGCAGTAGGCTACTGATAATTGTGTAAGATTTGAATCTAAGAAATAGCACCCTGAAGGCACAAATTCTCCTGTTTTCCTTCACACATCACATCATTTCTTTATACGATTGCCCATGGCTCTGCACATCAGTTTTCTCAAAAATTCCTGTTTCCAAAACAAAATCAAGATAACCCTTTTCCCCTAAACTTTCTTCTAACACCTCTATAGTGACAGAATCTCATTCTAATTTATATATCTATATATTATCCACACATGGTATACTGTCTTTGCAGGCATCAACTTTTAATTTATTTTTTTTCTGCCTATCTCTATAGAGAAATGTAAGCTCCTCAAGAGCAAGGGTGCTTGTCCTAGCCAGCAAGACGCTACCTAGGACATAGTAAGTTTGTAATACTTCTCATTAATATAATCTTTAAGTCATTTTCCCTCTCTTACCATTTTTCAGTCTGTGAGAATTGGTTTTACAATTCTGCAATGGTACTACGTCTCAATTTTTGTTTTGTTTTGTTTTGTTTGTTTGTTTCACATGTAGCTTCTTAGTGATTTTGAAAACCTGTTCCTCATTGTTTCAGTTATTACGTCACTTTGAGAACCATTCTTGTTCACATCTCTTCCTAAGGAAGGCTATATACGAACAATACCAATACCTCGACATTTCCAACAATGCTTTATGTTCAAGATACAATTGGAATTTTTAAGTTATCATAATTATTTTACTTTTTGCAGGTGAGAAAACTAAGGTATAAAGTGGTTGAAACTAACCACATGCAACTAAGGAGGATGTAAAGCTAGACATTTCTTTCTTGCTGGAATTATTGGGTTCAGGTCAGTTTGAGCACATCGACTTGAATTTGTATTAGTATTCTGTATTTTGTTTTAAAAAGTTTAAATTATACTTTATTTTTTTTTCTGAGACAGGGTCTAGCTTTGTCACCCAGGCTGGAGTGTAGTGCCACGATCATGGCTTTCTGCAGCCTTGAACTCCTTGGTTCAAGCAATCCCCCTGCCTCAACCTCCCAAGTAGCTGTGACTATAGTTACGTGCCACCATACCCAGCTAACTTTTACAAAATATTTTGTAGAGACAGGGTCTCACTATGTTGGCCAGGCTGATCTTGATTTCCTGAGCTCAAGTAATCCTCCTGATTCAACCTCTCAAAATGCTGAGATTACAGCATGAACCACCATACCCAGCCCACTTTGGTTATTCAGTGAAGTATTTCCAAACTACAGTATCTCATTGTTTAAACATATTTGTGTGTCAAGTTTCATAATTCTTTGATGGACCATTGTGACCATGAGAAGGTAAGTTTCCTATACTTCCACAACAGTATTCCACAGAATAATATCAGCATGTGTTTAATTCCAATCAGAAAACAGTTATTTCCCCATCCACTGCTACTTTACCTTCTCTGCTACTCTTTTCCTGATTGGTTTCCTTAGTGATTTCCTTTTGAAAAAATATTTTTTTCTCTGGTAGGATAGGAATGTTGTAGTAAGTCCAGATATCCACTAACCTTCCCAGCTCACACCACCCTAGGAACAGCACTCTATTTGTTACCATAAACTATGTCTCCTGATGGAGGAGTAAGCATTACAACTTTAACAAAGGTCCATTGCTTTGTTTCCTTTGTATGCAGTTCTTGTGATAAGCACACACATGCACACACACACACAGATGATGGATGATAGATACAGAGATGTAGAGATATGAGAAATATGTGTGTGTAGACATAAATGTAGATACACATATAAAGCTGCATTTAATATTTCAGGATAATACTGATTCTACTTAAGACCCTTGCTATAAGAATCCATTTATTTTACAAATATGTTTAATTGTCTTCTATGTATTCAGTCCTGTGATATGCACTGAGAATACAATGATATAATTGCTTTATTCTCTCTTGTACAAAGATGGAAGAAATATACATCAAATAACCAAGAAATAAACATACATTTGGACAGTATTAAAATGTGCTAAAAGAAATTAGGGTTTTATGAGAGAATTAGAGGAGAACTACATTAGATTGAGAGGCTTCTTTAAATAAGTAAACTTTAGCTGACTCCTGAGGGCTATAACTCATTTGAATAGTAAGTAGATAAAAGAATGTTTCAGACAGTGGGTACAACCTGTTGGAGTCCCTGAAGTGGGGAAGAGCTTGACATGTCACAGGGGCAGTAAGAAGGATTCTGGGTCTGAAATACAGTGTTATAGCAGCGGGCATGGTGTTTGTTGGGTTGGCAGGAGATGAGGCTTATGAGGTCAAGAGACTGTAAGACTTTGTAGGCTGCAATTAGGATTTGAAATTTTCATTCAAAATGTAACAAAAAATCATTGAAGAGTTTAAAGTAGTAAAACATCATAATTTATGTTTTGGGAAAATATTAATAAAGTGAAATGATCAATTACATAAAATGAAGGGCAGAAGTAAAAGAAAATAACTTTTTATAGAGGTATGGATAGGAGACATGTGGACTTACTTCAAATTTATTTGTTGGTGAAAAAATGCCCTTTGATTTTGATTTTATATATCATTTCTGCTTCCCTTCAGTTTGAAAGAGATATTCAATTAGCTGAAGTCAAAAGAAACCAATCATAATAATACCTATATGGAGAACAAAAGAAAAACCACTCATATATATATCCACCATCCCAATCTGCGAAAAAAAAATCATACTGGTCATTTGCAGAAAGGAATTTGGTTAGAAACTTTTGCTGTTGCAATATTCATCTTCTCTCTAGATTTATCTGGAAATAAAAATTGCAACTAGCTATGGCAAATTCCCTGATAACACACACATTTAAAATTAAAATCATTCATCTCCTACAGTTGCAAATATCCTTAGACATGTGATACTTAAAAAATAAATAAAATTTATCATTGTGTTGATAAAGGATTTAAAAATATGAGGATATTATTTTAATGATATGTTATCTTCACTGGTTATTTCTAACAAATGTGTCTAAGTCACAACTAGTTTATAATTTTTTATTCTTTTCCATTTCAATTGCTTTATTATCTTTGCTTTCATTGCCAACTCTTAAAAAAAAAATAGCGTAAATTCACTATTTAACATCATGAAAACATTTCTTCCCTATTTTTACCCGTAAAATTATCATCAAAATTCACTAATGATGTCCCATTAAATACAACAGTTTTTTCTGTTTGGAAACCACTTTATACAATATCAGATAGCACCTTTATTCTTTAAACTTTCCCATTTGCTATATGCTAAATTTTCTATCTTTTTTCAATCAGTTTTTTTTCCACAAATTTATTAAATTTCATCAAAATGGCTTTCTCACTGAGCACTCCTGTGGGTGCAGTCCCATCGATTCTATAGTTTTAAATTCCCTCTAATTTTGATGGTTCTTGTACTTACATATACAAAGAGATTTGGTAGCCTTTTTCCCAGTCACCAAAATGTATACAAGTCAGGATTCAGTATTTCCACCAATTTATTATCTCAGCTGATGACAACACCTTCCTCCCAGTATCATGGACTCCTTCATTTTCAAGCCCAATTTTAAATTCAGCTGCCATAACCCAAAATTATTTATGAAATCCATCATCTTTCTCTCCTCCACTGCTGCTGTTGCTACCTAAATGGATTCTCTAATTTATCACATTGCCCACAATTTCTTTATTTTTTGATACTGTCATTCATATACCTCTTATATTTTTATCAATTATTGGTGACCTGAAAGCACCTGCTTCATCAAAAACCTACTATAAAATTTTATATGAACTTCAAAGAAGTTCAAATATAACCTATATTCCTAAGTTTACCTAACAACATACTTTTCACATAGTATTCTTCATCACTAAGTGTACTTGGCATTTTTAGAATACACTCAATACATTTCTCTTGTTCCTTTCTTAGGATGAGTGCCTTAAAAACAGAAACTAAGATTCTCATAAAAGTGATTTATTGAAGGAATGTTCTCAGAAGTAGGAGAGTGAGAGAATAATAAAAATGTGTTGCTTAGTATTTGTCTTTATAGAGCATATTGTCTTTTTTATCAGTATTGTGTATTTATTTTCTTCTATCTTCTTTTATAATGAGTTATTTATATGTGATAACATCCTTGGGCTTAAAGACAGATATTTTTATTCATTATTTTTATATTCACTCCTCTATAACTTCTCTAAAACATAGTCAGAATTTTAAAAATATTTCTTGAATTGGATTGTCAGTAAAACTGAGGAGTTTACAGGAAATCTTGAGAGTAGTAATCTTTTTCTGGAAAAGGGGCTATTATATATTTTATATTTCAATGTCCTATTTATGGTTATGGATTTAAGCCCTTCCTTTGTATTTAATGTCAGACCTTTCAAAAATCATCATTAGTTCTTGTCACTGAAATGCTACTTGGCATTGTTCCAAAATTAATTATATTAGCCATTTTTTATTTTCTATAGCAAAACTGAAAGCTATTGCACATAAAACTCATAGAACTAAATGAGTCTTGGGAGGTCATCTTCACCCCAGTCCTAAATAAAACTACACTGGTCTCAAATTATTTACAAAAGTAGGTGTCTACTTATTGCATTTATCTTTTTAAGGAACATATCAGCCCTCCAATATTTCATAGGCTTTATTAGCTTTCTTTCTCTACATTAAAATTATAGTGTGCAATTTTTTCCTGTTTTTTAGGTCTCTTGGATACAGCCTAGGTTCCCTCTGAACTGCTTTTATGATTAAAAGCAAACATCTACTTACATGTATCTTTCTTAACTGTCAGAGTTTTTTTAGTTCAACATTTAATAACTTTCCTTTCCCCATGATTGTAGGAAAAACAGCTTACAGTGAATTATTTATCTTGTTTTACTCAACTTTCTATTTTGAGATTATAAATTTCCATACAGTTGTAAGAAATAATATTTTTACCCAGTTTTCCCCAATGATAACAGCTTGAAAACTGTGGGGAACGTTTCCATGTAAGGCCCCTTGGATTTGGGCCTTGCCATATGGTGAGCTTGAGCCCGGACACAGTTTCCTGTTGGAGGCAGTCGAGCTATGGGAAAGCTGAGCTGAAATCAAAGGATATATGAAAATAATTTTACTAGACCATTATGTGATACCTATGTGTTCTGAGAAGACATTGTGTCTATTTTCTGTTCCTGCATTTATGACTTTGTTTACCCACTATTGTGGGTCCTGTGCTTGTTCTTGTGACTGCTGTTTGCAAAGATAATAGGTTTACTGCCTCTCTGGTGCCTTGTATAGATCATTAACTTCTTATCTATAGGTTTCCTCACTCTGGTAATGAGACCCACCTGCACGACCCGATAATGAGACCCACCTGCATGACTTAATTGTATCCAATATTGTATCTGATTTTACTATTGTGTTATCTGCTGCCTAAGCTTGTATCCTGAGGACTTTCTGTTCCGTTTGATGTATGAGATAATGGTGTCTGTTCCTGCAAATGAAGTAGGACAAAGATATATATACCAACTATGTGCAAATTAAAATTGCTGTTTAAGCAATTGCTTACTCAGTCCTCCAGACCCCGCTTTCTGTTCTCTCTTTTTCTGCGCACTCCCTATTCAGGTCGGAACCCTCTTGCTGGCCAAGAGTCCCCAGCAGACATGCCGGCCTCACAGGAACCCAGATCGAAAACTACAGTACAATATCACAATCAAACTATTGACACTGACACAGTCAAGATAGAGAAACGTTTTACCATCAGAATCCTTCATGTTGCCCTTTAATATAGTCAAACCCATTATCCTCCTGCCTCATGTGTTCCTTAACTATGTGCAACTACTAACAAGAATACTGTATATATGGAATCACAGAATATAAAATCCTCAGACTGGCTTTTTGCACTCAGGATAATTCCCCTGAGTCATCCAGGTTCTTGAAGACATTAATAATGTACACAGTTTGTTACTGAATAGTATTTCATGGTATGAATATGCCACAGTTTATTCCTCCAATGAAGGATATCTAGGTTGTTACCAGTTGTTACCAACCTTATTTGGCTTACTACAAATGAAGTTGCTATAAACATCCGAGTTCCCAGGTTTTTGCATGAGAGTAAATCATTTAAGGGGAATAAAAGCCTCAAAGTTCAGTTAGTAGGTCCCAGTGTTTAGTTTTCTTAAGAAACTGCCACCTAATCAAACTCCACAGCTTCTGCACAGCAAAAGAAACAGTCATTAAAGTGAATCAGCAGCCAACAGAATGGGAAGAAATTTTTGAAGTCTACCCATCTGACAAAGGGCTGATATCCAGAATTTACAAAGAACTAAAACAGATTTACAAGAAAAACAAACAAACAAACCCATTCAAAAGTGGGTGAAGGATATGAGCAGTCACTTTACAAAAGAAGACATACATGAGGCCAAAAAACATATGAAAAAATGCTCATCATCACTGGTCATTAGAGAAATGCAAATCAAAACTACATTGAGATAGCATCTCATGCCAGTTAGAATGTCTTTCCTGTCTTTTTAACATGAAGCAAAATACATCAATCATATTATTCTCTTTAGACAATAAATGTTTTTTCTTTGAACTAACAGCTTCTACAAAGACAAAAAGAGTGTCAGCATTAATTATGCTTTATATTATCAAACTCTGGACTCTTAAAAAGTTGATAATAATTAAAGCATTAAAAAATAAATCTCTAATGAATACTTGTGGAATAAATAAATGCATGATTATAATGTTACTATTAAATTATATAATTAAATAGAGAGAGAATCAATCTGATTCACTCAGGAATTAAGATGTTTTCATGAGATGGTAGATGGGTGAAAGTTGGACAAAACTGATAATAGACAAGTAATTCTTTTGACATATGCATATATACCCATAGTCATCTTTTTATTTTATATATATGCTATTGTTTTGTATAAATGATATATATAAATAATATGTATATTCTTTTTCTAAATATATTTATAATTATCAATGTACCCAATGTTGTGAATGTGCCCCCATAACATTTAACAGTCACGTCAGCAGGAAAGGGAAAAGGACTGCGGCCATGTAAACAATTCCTTGCTTCAGCTCCTTGTTAACTATGACTGCAGCTGTCTGAGCCAGCTGTCCAGTGGTAGCCTGATTCCCAGGGTGCATCTGGAAGCAGTGGAAGAATGCCAATAAAGAATAAGAAAGGACCAAATACACTAGTGGAAACCAACTAACCACGGTGAGACTGCCACTTCCATGTGTGTGGAGGGAAAGCCCTAACTGTGCCTCCTGGAAGTACTGGTATCTCCTTCTTAGTCAGTTGATTTTACAACCATCCCTTGTTGCTTCTAGTCATCTTGTCTTCTTACATCTTGCTGTGTTTCCAAAACTTATTTTTTTCATAATTCATTATGTTGCTTTCCAAACATAACTCTCCCCATCACTTAGAATTTCTCTTGTTTCTAGTCCTATTTCTTTAGTTGGCAATATCTGGAAATATAATTATGAGTGAGTATTTATTATGTTATTTAACATTCTTGAATCTTCAGAGTACCTGTGGGCAACACTTTTATTGACTGTTCACAATAGCCTATTAAAAACGCATCTTCTAGTTGATGTTTAAATCTGGCCAAGACTGAGAAAAAGCAATCAGATTTACCTTCTGTGGCCTTAGAAGATCAGAAAATTAGGTGAATTGTAAGAAATCAGCTCACAAGTCATGTGACATGAGGGAACAAAGGACAGTTATTCCTGAAAAATGGGAAACAAATGAAGTGAACTCCAGTTTACTGACTGGAGAAAGTTTCCAGGAAATAGTGTAGACAGTGGCAACTCATACAGAGGCTAGCCTCTCGGAGTTGAGGAGATGCAACTGGAAGTCTAGGAGCAAGATGGCTGGACTTCACAGAAGAGTGCAAGAGGAAGAGAACTGCAGGAGGAGCAGACTCCAAATATCTGCAGAGGAACTCTGTGGCTGTCTGAGCCAGCTGTCCAGGGGTAGCCTGTTCCCAGCATGCATCTGTAGATGGTGTTCATTTAAGTACTGATAAGCACACGTGTGAAGAAACTCTTCAAGGCCACAAAGAACCACCCAAAAATGTTAGAGAAAATAGTGCCTAGAGATCACAACAGGTCAAGAATAGTGGCTGTTCTCCACAGCCAAAGCAGAGTTACTCACAATTCACATGGCACCAGTCAGAGTACTAGGAAGGGTCTTGCTTCAGGAATATGGAAAAAAGTAACTCTAAACAGCCTCTGGTCTTCCCTAAGGAAGCCTAAAACCAGGACCCAAAACAATCAAATTTATTCCAAGTCACTCAACTGTCACAGAACAAAGCTCAATGTTATTTTTAAAACATAAGTACTAAGCATTCAATAAGGTAAAACTCATTATGCCTCAAACTTGATTAAAAATTACTAGGCATGACTGCAAAGAAGTAAAACCTATATATAATCCATAATGAAAAAATATTGATCAATTAAAACTAAAACAGAAATAATGCAAAACATTAAATTAATAAGCAAGAACTTTAAAAAACATTTTAACTCTATTTCATGCACTTAAGAAACTGCCAGGAAGAGCAAACATGTTAAGAAGCGACATGGCAGAGATTCTTTTAAAGGACCCAAATTGAACTTCTCTAGGCAAAATCTATGAGTCTAAAATAAAAAATTCAATTGATAGGATTAATTCCACATTAGACGTCACAGAAAAAAATATTAGAGAGTTGAAGCATAGCAAAATACACTCTCTAAATGAAGCCTAGGGAGAAGAATATCTGAAAAAATGATGGAAAACTTCAAGTGTTCAAGTGATCAAAGTATGTGTAAGTGGAGTCTCCAAAGTAAGGAGAAGAAACAATAATATATTTTACAATTAATGGCCAAAAACTTTCTGAATTTGTTGAAAACTGTATATTGACAAACCTAAGAAACTCAATGAACCCAACTTTGAAAATCATAAAGTACACTATACAAAGGTGTATCAGAATAAACTGCCTAATGTCAATAATAAAGAGGAACAAATGTAAAGCAGTTAGTAAGACATACTGCATACAGAAGAACAAAGAAAAAGGTGACATTTCTCATCGGAAATAATATGAGTTACAAGACAAGTTGGAATATTATCGTTGATGCACCAAAATGTCTGTATGTCTGTGTATATTTATACATCCCTCTAGAATTCTAAGCCATTGAAACATTGTCTTTCTAAAAGAAAGGTGAAACGAATATGTTTCCAAAATAAAAAGAAGCATAAATAAATAATTTTTTACTGATAGATCATCATTATAATAAATATTAAGAGAAATATTTTCAATAAAAATAAAATGACACCAGATAAAAATCTGGATATACCCAAAAGAGCAAACAAAATAATAATTAAATGGGTAAACATGAAGAAATTTTCTTATTTCAATATCTTTAAAACATAATTCATTGTGTAAAGCAAATGTAATGTCTTTAAACATAAATCATTGTGTAAAGTAAATGCTGAAATGTAGCATTTATAACATATATAGAACTAAAATGTATGATAATAATAGCACAAAAATCACAAGAGAAAAACTAATTATACTGTCACTGGTTGTAATTCTATTCATGAAAGAGTATATTATCACATGAAATAGACTATGATAAGTAAAAAATACGTACAATAAACTCTAAAGCAACAGCGACAATAGCATAAGAAAGAGCTTAACTCTCAGAAGTCATAAAGAAAAAAATAGCATTTTCAAATTCCATTTTATGATTTTTATATTCTATATTCTTTTTTTTTTTTTTTTTTTTTTTGAGACGGAGTTTCGCTCTTGTTACCCAGGCTGGAGCGCAATGGCGCGATCTCGGCTCACCGCAATCTCCGCCTCCTGGGTTCAGGCAATTCTCCTGCCTCAGCCTCCTGAGTAGCTGGGATCACAGGCACGCGCCACCATGCCCAGCTAATTTTTTTGTATTAGTAGAGACGGGGTTTCACAATGTTGACCAGGATGGTCTGGATCTCTTGACCTCGTGATCCACCCGCCTCGGCCTCCCAAAGTGCTGGGATTACAGGCTTGAGCCACCGCGCCCGGCCTATATTCTATATTCTAAAGAAAAAATATATTTATACTAAAGAATATAAGTAACTAAAAAAAGGAAAGATAGTTACTGAAAAAAGGAAGATATAACAAATGTAAAGTATATATCAAGATGGTATATTTAAACTCACCAATATCAATAAACATATTAAATGTCATTTTTACCCCAACTAAAAGGCAGAGATTATCGAATTGGATAAAAAAATTAAGACACAACTAGATGATGCCTACACTGAATTCACTCTATAACGATACAAATAAGTTAAAGTATGGAAAAGATATGTAGACTAACGTTAATTAAAGGAAATTAGAGTGGCTATATTAATATATTACACAATAGAGTAAGAAAAATGTATTATCAGGTAGCAATAAGGTCATTTCATCAAAAGACATACTGATCATAAATATTTATACATCCAAGAACAGAAACCCAAAAGACATGAAAAGAAAACTTATAGATCTGTAAGAAGAAATAGAAAATCAATACTGATAGAGATTTCAACACTATCACCTCAACAGCTGATAGAGCAACTAACCAATTAGTGTAAATATAGATTTGAACAATACCATCAACCAGCCTAGCTTAAATGACATTTATAGATTACTCTACTCATTAGCTTCAGTATAAACATTCTTCCAACTGTACCCAGAATATTAAGCATGATTGACCAAATTCTGGTCCATAAAACAAATCTCAATATATTTAAAAGTGTTCAAATCATACCAAGAATGCATTCAAATCACAAATTCAATTTGAATCAGTAAGAAAAACATATCTAAACAGCCCTCAAATATTCAGACACTAAATAACACACTTTTACATAACCATGGCTCAATAAGGAATCAAGAGAGAAATTAGAAAGCATTTTGAATTGAATAAAAATTAAAACACAACATTTACATTTTATGTGAAGTTAAAATGGTACATAGAAAAAATGTTTAGCATAGAATAATTTTATTCAGAAGAAAGGTTTAAAATTAATGACTGAAGATTCTAGTTGAAGGCACCATAAAAAGGAAAAATATAACAAAGATTAGAATGGTAATCAATGAAATAAATATATAATAATAATGTTGAATATTCATGACACTGAAAGATTTTTTTTTCAGAAAATTAATAAAATTGATAAATTCTAAGTATATAGATAGGGAATAATAGAGAGGTGACAAACTTACCAACCCACCAACATCAGGACTGAGAAAGGTATTGTCCCTACAGTTTATACAGCTATTAAAATTAGAATAAGGGAAAAAGATAATCATGACAATAAATACAACAACTTCAATCAAATGGACACATTGCTTGAAAATGACATAAACTACCAAAATGTACTTAAAAATTAATAAATAATGTAAATAGCCCTATATTTATTGGAACCTTCAGTTACAAATCTTCTCACAAAAAACTCCAGGTACCAATGGCTTACCCAGATGAATACTACCAAACTATTCGGGAAAAATTAATATCAACTATATACCACTTCCTCTCCAAAATTGAGGAGGTTAGAATATTACCCAACTCATTCTCTGAGGTCAGAATTATTCTGAATCAAAAATTTTAAAACATAAAAAAATAAAATTACAGGCCAATATTCCCTATAAACACAGGTACAAAAATTTTAATACAATTCTGACAAAATTCATCCCAAAACATATTAAAAATGTAATACACGATGACCAAATAGGACTTATTCCTGGAATGTTAGGACAATTTAATATGAAAACCAATCATATTAACAAACACACAGATATTGACACAATCATATTAACACATGTACACATTTTTGTCTGTTAATATAATTCGTTTTGAGATACACACACACACACATTTAAATATGCTAGGTGGTGTATTTCAATTACAGCTTTCCAGTTTTTTTTTTTTTCTCTTTTCTCTTTTTGGCAGACATTTATTGAAGTTATCTTATGTATCAACCTTAGCTGACTTTGGATAAGATCAAAATTCCTGTTATACTGTTGTTAAGTTGTCCTTAACTATAGTGACAGGATAGGATGCCTGATGTGTGGTGTGGAATCAGAAAAACTGAATAAACAGTCCATTTACCTTGGCCTTCCATACACTTCCTGTTTCATGGAATCTCATTTCAATGTCAGCAGCTGTATTCTCTGTTTTACAGACTTCAGAAAAAAAGCTGAAGGAAATTTAAGAAATGTTGAAGAATACCATTCTCTTCTATTTAAAAGGAATGAAAAAGGCTCACGTGAAAAAAGTTGTTTTGTGCAAGGGAATATTAGGGAATGTTGGATTGTAAAAGTATAGTTTTTAAAAATCAATAACTCAACCTTTTAATAAACAGAATCATATCACATTTAGTAACAGAATGGCAGTAAAAGCTGCTTAAAGTACAAGGACCACATTTTATACCACTTTTTATACCTAACATCAATAAAAAAATAAAGAATAAATGTTTTTCTGCTAACTCTAAGGTAGATTTTCCCTTAGCACCACACTGTCTTCATTTTTGGTCAAATAAATGTATAATTCACGTTAATGCAATACCAGTCAGAATATTTTACTGATTGAAGATAAATATTATTGTACTTTCTCATTCTTGATAATCTTTTAGTTTATAAGATGAAGCAACCATGATACAGATCTATGAACACACAGATTACAACATCTATCCCACAAGTGCTAAGTAATAATGTCAACACTGAAGGCTAAGCTTATTTATCAATTTCTCTGGAGAGATATTAACTATGTAAGACAATAGGCTTCTTCCACCTGAAGTAGAATTACCTGGTGGAAATTGAATAGAAAGATGTGTGACAAAAATTTTAATTGAACATTTACTAAATGTCAAGCATAGAAGATTAATGTATTTATTCATCCTACATTTTTTGACTAGTTATTATTTGTAAGACACTGTCCTTTGTGCCAGAAATACAATGGTGAGTGAAACAGACTGAGCTCCTTGGTGATCCTATATGCCGGTTGGGGAGGGACAGACAGTTAACAAATAATTAAGTAAATAGGCCAGGCATGGTGGCTCATGCCTCTAATCCCAGGACTTTGGGAGGTCAAGGTCAGGAGATCGACACCATCCTGGCTAACAGTGAAATCGCGTCTCTACTAAAAATACACAAAAAATATCCAGGTGTGGTGGCACACGCCTGTAGTCTCATCTATTTGGGAGGCTGAGGCGGGAGACTCTCTTGAACCGGGGAGGCGGAGGTTGCAGTGAGCCAAAATCGCACCACTGCAGTCCAGCTTGTGTTACAAGAGTGAAACTCTGTCTCAAAAAGAAAAGTAAATCAGCTTTTTGCATTCAGGGAGTCAGGGGTCACTGTCAGGAGGAAAGTAAAACAAGGTCAGTAAAACAGCGTACCTATTTATACAATATCATCACACTTAGTAACAGTGCACCTTTGAAAATTCTCTAGCCAGCTTTGACCCTCCAGTAGAGAATGACTGGCGTAGCTGTTCTAAATTAGAAGGAGGGGAGGAGGAAAGCCTAAAGGATAAGAAAAGGCTGGAGGGAACATTAATGGGAGGCTGTTTTCAAGCAAAGGAATCAGTGTGGGCAGAGGCCCTAATACAACCAGAGTTTGGCCTCCGAATGGGAAGGCAGCCAGGGGTCAGTGTGACAGGATCAGAGTGAGAGATGGGGAAAGCCATACGGGAGGAATCAGACTCCTCCCATAGAGGAGTGAGGAAGGCAAGGAGATATACGACCTTGTAGGCCATGAGAGGAAGCTGGGGTTTATTTTGAATAAGATGAGATTTACTAGGTTTTAAGCAGAGGGTAAGTAGGATATTTTTTCTGTATTTTTAAGAGATTCTTCTGGCCACTCTGGAGGTCACACATATAATACCAAGACTGAGCAAGCAGGAGTAGAAGCAGGGTGATCACTTAAGGGGCTGATTAGTTACTTCAGGTGAGAAATGATGGCTCCTGGACTGACACAATAACACAGATTAGATGAAGTGGGGTGGGTGGGTTTGGAAAATATCTTGAAGGTCAAGTTGATAGTACTTGCTAATTTGTTGGTCTTAGGAACTAGAAGATTAGAGAAGAGAGTCAAGAATAACAACTCCATTTATAGCTTAGTTGTTATTGATGCTACATAATATCTTATTTATTTCTCATTATAAGCCTGCCAGATAGGTATGAAAATTCTGGGGTCACAGATGATGAAAGTGATATTTGGCTAGAGAAGAAACTTGGTCAAAATCACACTGCTGGGGAATGGAAGAATCAAGATTTAAGTCCAAAGAACAGTATATTTCTTTATACAATGTCATCATACTTAGTAACACTGCACCTTTAAACATTTCCTAACCAGCTTTGACAAGATTATAAAGCAAAGGCCCGAAAGCACAAGCTGAGCTTCAGAGCATCCAGTAGCCACAAATTAGAACTGGAAGGAATATCTAACACCAACTTAATAACAAGCCACCAAAAGCACTGATTTATTCTACTGAACCCAGACTCCACTTGAGAATTTCAGCTTATGGGGGACTCATAACATCCCCTCAGCCTTATTAAAGTGCAATTAAAACACCTGAAGTTAGAATTGTTTCCTCAAAAGAAAAGATCCTAAGTCACTGTGTAGAGTTTTGTTAGATGACTTTTTTTTTTTTTTGAGATGGAGTTTCACTCTGTCACCCAGGCTGGAGTCCAGTGGTGTGATCTCTGCTCACTGCAATCTCTGCCTCCCAGTTTCGAGCAATTCTCATGCCTAAGCCTCTCAAGGAACTGGGATTACAGGTACATGACACCATACCTGGGTAATTTTTGTATTTTAAGTAGAGACAGGATTTCACCATGTTGGTCAGGCTGGCCTTGAACTCCTGACCTCAGGTGATCTTCCCACCTCGGCCTCCCAAAGTGCTGGGATTACAGGAGTGAGCCACTGTGCTTGGCCAGGGTGATTTTCTTAATTGCAGATATGCTTCTGAAACTATTTGGTTTTCTATGAGTAGCATGAGTTAAAAAAAATTACCTGTAGGCTTGACCAAAAAGTCAACAATTCTTTCCAATGCTAAGGCTTTTAAAGTTTAAGAGTAAGGTCTAATATTGGCCATTATGTCAATTCTAAACTATTAATAGTAATTAGTGCTCTTCCATGGGACTTCATTGAAGTCCAGTATTTCCAGTGCCAAAAATAAAAACAGGAAGAGTGGTAAACAGATGCCGTTGCTGGTTGTGCATCTTGACGTGGGAAATCAGTGATTGTGTCAGGTTCACAGGGCCTGACCTCCAGCACACCTTTCTTTGTCTTCCCGTTGTAAGCAGAGGGGAAGGTTGACTGCCATGTAACTTCTGAAACAAGTCAAAGAAAGAAACTGCAACTGCAGAAGTGCTGCAAAACCTATTCCACAATATCTAATTAAATTATATTTGCTAAAAATAAATAAAAGTAAAAAGAGCTACGTTTAAAAACTGATTAATAATTAAAAAAACATATTTTCTTACAGATGCCTTCCTGCCTACTGAATTTCCAGTTTTTCAACATCTGCTTTATAAAGAGATTTAATTAATTCAATTTTAGCTTGGCAGGAAAGAGAGAGTCTCTGTTCTTTGGACAATAATTCTCTTAAAACACTAATAATCATTTAGTTAGAAAAACCATACTCTTCATCATCTACGTCCTGAATTATACAATGTTAACTCAAAGAAAAGGAATGTAGGATACATGATGTCCTCTAAAATGTGTGCTAGGGAAGAATTTCTTTGGCATAAGTAAAGCTCTATGCTGTTTTGAACAGCTTTGCAAAAATGTCTTCAGATGCATATTTTAAAAGGTGTTTTCAGGCTGCAGCTAATTTTTCTTTTCATTATCTCTATAAATTTAAGAAAAATGTAGCACAAAGGAACATTATAATGATGTGTGATTTTTTTTGTGGTAAATGTTGGGCAGAAAAATCTGTAAATTAATGAAGGAAACTCTTAGCTCTTATTTTAAAACTGTAATTTGGTTTCAGAAAATATAAATCCTAGACTAAAACAGAAGCAAGGAAATTAAGCATATCAAGAAATGCCAATGAAGGATGTAGACGAAATGATTTATGTAAATATATATTCAGAGAAATACTATTAATCATAAATATAGAAAGAGACTTCATGCTTAGTAATAAAAAATAGTTATGTGTATCATTCCTATGTCCTTAAAATAACTTTTGACAAGACTAATGAAATTCTTTGGAAATACTCACATTATATACTGACATGGTACAACACAAAGCAACATAGATTGATCAATTATTACCTTAGGCCAAGCACTGTGTTAGGTACCTTAATGTATTGTGTCATGTAATCTCTAAGAAATAGGTACTTCAGTTTCCTGATGTGCAAATAGGAGAGAGAGTAAACAAATTCCCAAGTAACATATAATAGGTTGTAGAGCACCTATTTGATTTGAACTTGATGTGTCTGCTTGCAAATCTTACGCTCTTAACCATGGTTCACCTGCGTTTGCAACAAAATTGTTGCAAATACTCAGCTTAATTATCTTTAGAGTGATTGTTTCCCTTTTTGTTGTTGTTGTTTATTGCTCTCTTGATAGTATAAAGTGAACAAAGCACTCACACAGTGTCATTCCATGCAGAATCTTAGATAAGATACTCTAATTCTGATGGGCTCAGAAATGTGCTGTTCTCGTATCTGAGGGACATAAGATATTAGGGCTTTGCAAAACTCCTGTTTCAATGACCATGACATTATATAAGCCATGGCTTCCTGACTCTTTCATTTTTAAGTTCCTGCATTGTAGTTTGGCATATTTGGCCCTTGTTTTAGGTACTCACTGAATGATGAAAGTATGATATTCAATGTGCTTTATTTCTACATGATGTCTAGATGGGCATCTAAGGGGATATTAACTTTGCCTCTTTTTCTGTGTGACCAGCTTCAGCATACCCAGTTTATCTTAGAAGTTACCTGCTATAAGGAATTCCATAGCCTCCATTCTCTCTAGTACTCTGTTAGACTGCCTACACTAAACTCTCTTGATTTTGTTCCAACTTTACTGGCTGCTCCTTCTCTGTCTTCGTCACTGATTTCTCCTTATGTCCCCACTTCTAGACATTACAGTGTCCAGGAATCAACACTTAGAACACTTTGGTGATAGTTTACCCAATCTTGTGGCCATAAATGCAATCTCTATGCTGATGACTCTCTAATTTTATGTTTTAAGATGAATATATCCAAGTGCCCGTTTGACTGTCTTACTTACCAGTCCAAATAGCTATTTCAAATTTCTTTCAAAACAAAATAAACCTCTATTTTCCACCCCAAAATAAAACAATAAAACAAAGCTTGTTCCTGCCCCATCTCATTTCTAATCTCAGTAAATAGCACCACAGTTTGCCTATTGTCTGTCACTCTACACACGCACGTGTAATCTGTCATTGCGTCCTTTGGGACTTCCGCTTAAAGTTTAGTTCACCCACTTCTCACGCCACTCCAGGTGTTATCTCTCACCTGGACTTTCAGTATAGCTTCTAATTTCCTCTTTTCTTCAGATTCCTCTGTGGTCTAATTCCTCGATAAAGCAACGTGTTCTATACTGCCAGATTTGCTGGTTTGCTACCTGTGTTCCAGCTTACTGTGTTAAAGCCACTGGGTCTTCTGAAATGTCTAAGCTATTTCAGCTTCAGTGATGTACGTAAATTTACATTCAGAGAAATATTATTACTATATACTTCCAGGTGCCTCTCATTCCTACTCTCTTCACTCAGATATTTAAAAAAATCTTTCTCCTTTCATATACGTTTCTGCTCAAATTTTACCCATACTTCAGGGTGACATGCTTTCCCTAACCTCCCTATCAAAAATAATACCCCGTCCATTTCTATCTCTTCGCTTTGCTTTATTTCACTTCATAGTACTCAGAATATCCTGATACATATTTGTTTGCCCATTTGTTTATTGCCAGTTCCCGTTATAAGTGAGTAATCTGCATGAGAATAAAGACTTATTTCATTAAGACTTTTGTTTACCTCTCTATCCCCATTATCTGGAACAATGCCTGGTGTTAATAACAGGTGTTCAATAAATATTTGGTGAATGAAGGATTATATAACAGATAATCTTTTCACATGTCTGTCTCCATCAATAGACTTCAGCCTATTTCCATTGTTTGATGCAGAGTGAACACAATAAATATTTATGAGTGAGAAATTATTAATGAATGAATGAACATCATGTAATTAGAAAACCATCCCCAGGAGGATGAACTAGGGAAGGTGTGATGCACAGGCAACGCTTTACACCCAGAGAAACAAATATTTAATTTACAGAGAACCTAAATTTATTTTTCTTTCTGTTATCATTTCTGATAAATATGTGGTTCCTCTTGGTTGATTAAGTACAGGTTAGACACTAGAAAGAAATGGATAATTAAATTACACAATAGCAGTAACGGTCAGTACCTTTGAAATCTAGAACTAGACCCAATTATTTAAAAGCCAATTAACTTATAAGTTGAGCAGCTACTGTCACAAAGGCATAGCCTCAATTCAACATGTGAGATTCTCCTTGACTTTCAGCACAGCTATGACTTTTTCATGTTAAATCCTGCATTCCAATAGCAAAGATAACATTTGAAAGAACAGATGGAGAACATCAGATTGAGGGGGAAAAGGTATCACAGTACTCAGTGAAAAGCTTAGGAAACAAAGACTAGAAGATTTAAAACAACGCTCCAAATAGACGGTCAAATCTTTTTCATGTGTCTATGCTTTTAAATATTTCCTATCATAAAAATTTTTTGAGAATATTGAATAGGAGTTTATATTATTAGATATCATGATATCTAATAAATAAAATAAGTAATATGGCTAAATCATATTGCTATATTATTATTATTAGAATATACTTCATTTAAAATAATCTTTGATAAAATCAGCTGGAAAGAAATAACAGAAATTATTTTTACTCAAAAATGTGATTGAGATGTTTTTATTACCAAAAGTGAAGGTGTGAAGATTTATTTTGTCTTTTGAAAAACAAAGAGGAAAAATTCATTGAGGAGAAGTATTTTGATCTATTCTGGTGTACAAAAATCTACTCCAGGGTAAACCAAATATGGCATTTGAAAAGTACATGCACAGGTCATTTTCTGACCTGCGTAGGAAAATGGGGCATGGTTTGAACCACACCACTATGTACTCACTAGGGAGTAGAACAGCATGTGATACAACAGAAAGATCAGGGACTGGAGGCCAAAGAGCTGGCTCCACGTTCTGGTTCTGACCCCTTGTAGATCCCTGAATGAATACGGGCATACTCCCTATCCACTCTCATTAGTCACATTTGTAATGATGACTCTTATCTCATATGATTGCTGTAAAGAGCAAGTGAATGGCACCTTTGTTCAAGCAAAAAAAACAAGTACATTTGTTCCTGAATGACATATTTCAGAAGCCTCAAGAAGTTCAGGGTAGAAGCTAATGTAGCAAGAGAGAGATCACTTCAGTGTATCTCCCCTGGTCTTCTGTATTCCAGGGTTACATGGCATTTTCCAGTTCCTGAGATTTGCCAAACATTGTCTCCACTACCTGAAATGTTCCTCCTCCAACATGTTGTCTCCTTTTTCATAATTTCAACGTATCCTTTAAGTCTCAGCCTAAACATCATTTTCTTCAAGGAGCCTTTCCTGGGACCACTCAGACCAAGTTTGGCCTGCCTTTTCCCATGGCGCATTTTTCTTCTT
Source organism: Aotus nancymaae (assembly GCF_030222135.1). NCBI lineage: Eukaryota > Metazoa > Chordata > Mammalia > Primates > Aotidae > Aotus > Aotus nancymaae. The sequence continues at coordinate 10,047,480 of NW_026988447.1, forward strand.
TATAACTCTTTTTGTGTGTGTGATTACTTTTGCAAAATCTCTTTTACAAGTTTCACAGAAGTTCTAAAGAGAGGTGGATTCTGTGTGTTTTATTCAACACGACATCATCCTAGTACAATACAGTGGGTGAGTGCTCAGTAAATATTTGTTGGATAAGTTAAAATAATTTAATTCCACATCTCATAAGAAGTAATGTAACAAGATAGCAAGAGGGATTGAAACATGTAAGGAATAAGTGAAAGAATTTAAAGAACACCTTGAATAATTGACTTTTCTCAATATGAAACAGACAAAACGTAACTGATAGTAGTACCACGTATTCTAGTATGGTATAAAGCCTGCTACATAATACATGTTCAGTAAGTATTTATTCAGTAAATAAATACATCATGTAATAAGGGCACAGAACATCAGCATGAGCCCTCTAGGACTCTAACATAATATGATCTAGATGTGATTTTTAAGAAAAGGAGCGATGATGAATTGCTAAAATAAAATGGATTACAATTTAAGAAACAAAACATTAAGGCTTGTTTGTGAATTTTTTTTCTATTTGATTTACAAATATTCCAGAATGCCTTGATTGGTGTTTGTATATGTTGAAATGTGTGAATTATGAATGAAGAAAGATTAGCTATAAAAAAGTTTCTCCTGCATTTATATAAATAACTAAAATGGAATTTATGTTTCTTTCTACATGTAAGAAAGTTCACATTTACAAAGGTAGTCTAAGCACCAAATATAACCAAAAGGGACTTATCAGAAGGAGGAAAAATTTTTACTGGAAATATAATGAATTCAGTTTTGAAGTCTATTCAGGTTGAGCCCCTGTGGAAATTTCTAGCTGCAGTTGAGACTTACGGCAAGCTATGTAATTTATTTTTACCTCTATTTCTTTAGTATACATTGGAGACAATGCTAATATTGGTTGCATTTTATTTTTGTGTTATAAGCATTAATATATATAAGGTGTTTAAAGTAGTGACTGGCATCTAAAAGATTTTCAATGACTATTATTCATTATTAATAATATTAATGATATTAACAGCAAGTTACTTAACAGTTGAATAGACAGGTCTGGAACTGAGGAAAGTGATCAGGGGTGTGCACAAAAATTTATGAAAACTCAGCATAGAGATGATAATGGAATCCATAGGAAAATATGGTTTTCCTATGAGATAGAGAATACAATTTGAAAAGAGCTAGAACAAAAAATATCTCCCAGGAATATCTATGCTTACATTATAGGTAGTGAGAGTTGTTTCAGTGAGGGCAGCTAAGAAGAAATTGAAATAATACAGCTATTTTTAAAGGAAGCCATTAGAAAGATTGCTAAACAAAATTAATTTCCATTTAATTAGACCATATTTTCCAGAAATCTGGCCATAAAATATAACTTTTTAAAAAAGCAACCCTACGTAAAAATAATTTGCTATAAAAAATTACTGTGAAGGGGATAATTTAGGTTTAATTTCACCTTATTTGCTTAGGAATTTTGCTCCAGCACTAAACTCAGCAAAGCAAAAACTCTGCAGTTAACATGATACACTCTCTAAGTGGCAGGTTAGCAGTTCTCCATTATTACTGGAGCACATTTGTCAGAGATCTCACTCTAGCCTAAATGACATTAGAGCAGTCTTCCAACTATATCTACTACTATCCCATGGGGACTTCACTAAATACCTTTTTCTCCACTTCATCATATATTAGGTGATGTTTTCCAGTGATGTATGTATACATTTATGCCCTGGGCACCTGTCTGCCATTTGGTGTGTCAACACTTTTTATATTTAGAACATATTTTTATCAGATAACATTATGTTGTGACCCATCTCTTTTCATGTGAAGCTTACAAGTGCCAACTCTGTTACCATCACGCCCAGGTACAAAACTTTGCTCTTCGTTTAACTAGCTATGTGACTTTGAGCAAATTATCTAACCACTCTGTGCCTTTGTGCCTCCGATTCCATATTTGTAAAATGATGATTATAACAATAGCATGTTCTTCATAATGTGATGCCTGACATAATATGTGCTTTGTAATTACATGTTATTATCATTCCCAAAACATGTCAGGTACTCGGAGACAAATAAGAAATATTTATTCTCTGCTTCAGGAAGCTTGCACTATAATAAAGGGATTTGATGTTTAAGCAAACCACTAGAGTACAGCATCATTGCTACTTTAGAGAGATTTATACCAGGTACATCATTTGAACAACAAAAAATATTTAATCAGCTTTGCTTAGGGCAGAATGGGTGTGGGAGATACAGGTAAGGTGTCACAAGGAAAGAAAACATGAACATGCTACTTGAGAGCTTACTAGGCTTTTGCTTCATCATATATGGGAAAGATTTTTATAAGATTTAACAATAAGGAAGAGGAAATTAAAAGATCAGACAACCACTGTCATGTCAATGCCTATAAGTGAAAGCTGGCCAGATGGATAAGACGAAGTTATAGGAAAATAACTGTGAAACGGAGGAAGTAAAAATGGTAAATGTGTGCATGTTTTTCTAACATAAAATAAGTTGTATGCTTGTGAACATATTTCCTGGTGTTGCCATTGTTATAGGGAAAGAAAATATCACAATAGGAATAATGTTGGGGTGTGTGAATAATGACTAAAACCCTAGAATGAAACATGAAAGTGCTTCGAAATTTACATATTGCTGTATGATAATATTGAAGTTTTATGTAAACTATAAACCCAGATTTACCATTTTATAATCAAATAGGACTACAAGTCACTGTATTTATAAACATCTGAAAAGATAAACCATGAAAATGCATATTTGACATTGCATACTTTATGATTTTAACTAATTCATATTTTTATTTGCCAAATGTTTTCATATCTTCTAGAAGCAAATTAATATATGATAATGACAACTTGCATTTGTCTTATAATCTCCTTTTTACAAAAAGGTTTGAGGACAACTGTTGAGTGAAAATGGATAGGTATCTTTCTGTACTAATCACTAACTGAGTAATTAATTATGTTCTCATCATAAACATTTAGGATATTAATAAAAATAAGAACCACTACTTACAAAAAAAATAGTAATAATATTTAAAATTGTCATGATGTTTCTCCAGTCTTTTCTATGATACTATATCCTACTCAGAGTAAGAAAAGTTTCTGGATACAAATTGAATTGCAAGAATGTATCCTAATTCAAAAGGTAAGACATCAATCATGGGTGAAAAAAAAACCCATGTTCCTCTGAATAGAGCATTTCTACTACCCTCACATTTAGCTGTTTGTATGAGAACAGAGATTTTATCTGATGAAGGAAAAAAAATATTCAAATAGACAATCATACCTGAGTTACAATTCTGTTTTGTCATTTACTAGCTATGTTCCATTGGCCAATGGCTTAGTCCCTCCAAGCCTCAGGAAGTATCTCGTCAGGGAAATTGCTGTCCCAAAGATGATCATGACACTTTGAAAATTATATTGATAACTTACTAACCTTTGATTTTAGAAAATGTATTTAGATATAAGATGCATATACTCTTTTTTGATTTCCAGAAAACCAGTTCTGAAATCAAAGTGTATTTTTATTACCCACAAGTTGTTTTCTGATGAAATACATGCAAAAGATAAGACACAATGTAATCATGGTTCCAAAAGTCTTTCCCATGTGGAAATGATTTGAGAGCTAATTATGAATTACAAAAATCTTGAAAATTTAATTTTGGTGGAGCAAGCCCTTTAAAATGAATTTCACAAAAAAACAGCAAGGCATAATTTGGGGCTCAAGATTAAGTTACTTTGACGCTTATATGTAACCTAGGTGGCTGATTAATTTCTTCTGAAAACGCTTTAAAGAGATCCATAAGTAATTTATTCCAATTTATCTAGTGTTTTTTGCACTAAAAACGCAGAAGTTATCTTAACAATTTATAAATAATTATCAGAGTAAATGCTACAGAGGATGTGGATTTTTTTAATACACACATGAACATACACACACATAGAAACACAAACAACATTAAATAAAAATGAACAAAGACATGTTTATCTCTTTAACACAAATAACTGACAAGATAATGTACAGAAAACAGACTTGAAAGCCTTTTAGATACATGTTAAATATGATTATAAATCTGGGAATGCATCTTAATTTAAAAAGAACCCCAAATAGGCATGACAGCTGCACACTGATCATCCACATTACCCCTCACTATGAACTAAGGCACATATTTGCAAGAAGGATGTGCAAAGTTTGATAGGTTGTCTATGATCTAGGAATCATGTAAAATTAACTGTTACACGTGATTGCAACCCAGAACGTAGACTTCAGTAAAACTGTTCTCTAATGGATAACCAGTCAAACAGGGTTGAATTTGTAGCAGTGGGTGGGGGTAAGTAGAAGGCATAGGCAAAGTAAGAATATAGAGTTCATAGTGCTACATAGTTCCATTTTCTACATAATGGTTTCAAGAAACTCTCAAATCTTTTCATGAGGCTATTTCCTTTAAAATCTGTAAGTATTCACACAAAAGTGCCTTTAGATATGAGTCAACTATACTCAGTAGCTTAAATCATAAAATTCCAGTGAGCATACATTTCTAGTATCACAAAATTCTTGACCATAAGATGCTGGGGGAAAATGTGATTTATATACATAAAACCTCTAAATTGCATATAAATAGTAAAATGAAAATATAAAATACACATCTATTAATATATAACTGGTTTGATTCTGATACTTATCAAATAAATTTTCTTTCCTATTAATATTGGCAATATAATGAGTGATAGCAATTAAAATATGATGGCTATAACATATACGTTCCTAAACACAAAATATGTTGTGTTTATTTTTTAATAAAATTTAATAGAAGTCCAAATTTTCCCTAAGGCTATCCCATCTGAAATAAACTACCTTCATTGAATTTAGGTGTGATTTAGTGTAAATATTTAAATGAAAATCAAATGAACATTACAAATAGTGATATTCATTTTAAACATTTTCTGGAATAAATTATCAATTGGCAGGCTCTTGGTTGAAAAATTACCAGCTTGTTTTAAATAAATGCATATATTTACTTAAGATACATATGTGTATATTTATAAGGAGATATATATATATTCTTTAATTGTTGTTTTCATTTGCATATAAGATGCTGTTCAGCTGCTAAGCAAAAATATTTGAATGTTTTTTGAATTAACACTCACACAAAAAAATACATACTAGATATACATATGTAAGCTATACATGAAGCAGAAATTTAGAATTACCAAACTCTGATATTTGTTCATGGATTTAATTAGACTGTTTGAGAATAGAGAGAAAAATATTGAATGAATGGCAAATAAATTTATAAGTATACAATTTACACAATCTACGATTTGTATAAGAAAAAATATGAGTCCATATTTAAGATTGTTGATGAATGCTATCAGATAATGTGTTCTAAATGAAATTTTGAACATTGTCAGTTAAAAACCATTGGACAGAAAATATAAAACTCTGAATTGTCACAGAGTAATCCAAGTAATCATAATATTATTTCTACATGAATGGGATCAAAGACCTACAGCCTTTAATGAAAATATAACACTTAATCCTCAGAATAGAGGCTTCAAATTTAGCCCTTACCTTGGTAAATATTTATACAGGAAGAAATTCAATAAATATTGTCAGGTGGAATTAATTAATTAAGTAAGTAATGGAAGTTACAGGACAGAACTGTTTTACTAATGCTTTGAGACGAAACAAATGGGGATCTGGATGCCAAAAACATTTTCTGTACCAAGTGGCAATCCAATCATGAACCCATTTTTTTCAAACCATTATTTTTAAAAGATACAATGTTGCATTCTATGTTTAATAATCATATCAAATTCCCTTTCTTCGTTCCAGTGAGACAGTCCTAGTGTCCAAATACTCCAGTTAAGGAGACAAAGAGAAGCGTGAGAAAAAGGGAAGGTAAAACTAGAATCCTGGTTTTGACTACCATTCAAGAGTTAATCCACTCCCCTACATTCCAATTTACAGTAAAATGATATTGGCACATTAACCTGAAAGGAAAAAAAAAGAAAGAAAGATGACCAAATTCATTCAGTGAATTCAGGCATATCCAATGAAGTAATAGTGAGTTTATCATATCAAAAAAGCAATTTGGCTCTGACATAGCAAAATTTACTTATATCTAGTGGGAAAACAGGCAATTAAGGAATAATCTGGAAGTGCTTGAGAGTGAAATTAAAATAGAGAATTGGCTTGTGCTCAGTGTCAAGTGGCTTTAAAAGGGAATTCTGATGAGCAAACACTCAAATAGAGTTCTCATTCTTCTTCCCCTTTTCTACAGAAACTCTATAAATTGTGAAACTCTTTAAGAACAAGGAGGAATATAGCAAATTTGCAATTATGGAATCAAAATATGTGGGAAATACTGAAATAGAGCTTAACAAGAAATTTTTATTTCAAGAGAGAAATATTTAGTCATTTATTATAGTTATAAGTAGACTCTGAAACTGTCAGTCGTGTCTTTGACAAAATGAACTGCATTCCAAGTGCCCACAAAGCAAAATCTGTTACAATAGGCAAGATAGAAATGGATGAAATAACATTTAAAAAAGCAAAAAAAAAATTGAAACTAAAAAATGAGATACCATTTAAAGTATAGTAGGTATAAAAATGGCAGTAGTATTTCAGGGCAAGAAGAGAACATAAAATGGTAAAGCAAGAAGGAAATAAATAGAAACAGGATATAAAACACATTCACAAATTCTTATGAACTAGATTTACTCTAGGCACTTTTCTGTATTTACTGGATCTTAGAGCTTTTGTTTTAGTCTCCCTGTTTAAATATCATCATGCTCACATAAATATGTTTGAACCTTTATATACTTGGAGTGCCATATGCTGTCTATGATTTGTTTTAAAACACAGAAATAGAGAAAGTATAATTTCCTGATTAGAATCTAATAGAATTTCTGTTGTCATGGTCTGAGCAAAACGACGTGTTAAGAGAATGAATCCCTTCCTGCTTAAAATGTGATACAACTTTTACAAACCTTTCCATGCATTTCCAAATTTTCATATCATGATGATTCATTTATACTTACCCATCTTTCATGTTTGTGATTAAAAATAAATCATTTTAAGTATGAGAACCCTTTGCACAAAATTTGCTCTACTTTTAAACAGATATTTGTATTATTCTGATATTTCCTTTAATAAGCTTGTTGAGAGTACATATAAAAATTGTGAAATGTAACCAATACACTCTCTGAAGCTCATAGAATATTATTAATAAGCATACATTATCAATTAAGATTGATAATATAGACAACTTTTGTGGCTAAGTTATTCAAACCATTTACTTCAAAAAGAAATATATAATCAATTTTATCCAGCGGAAAAAAACGTAAATAACCAGAAATACATTCTCATCTAGAAGTGATATTTGATTTATTTGTTTAAACTTACTAGACCGGTACCTCTAGGAAATGGTGAGATTGGGAGTAAATGAAAGAGGAGAAATCACATTGTGTCATATTCTAATTAATTTCAGCAAGTGTTTTTAAAATGATATTGCTAAGGTGTTGGATTGGAAATCATCCTGTAGCTTTCTTATATTGTTAATGCTTCCCTTCATTTTTCCTATTTGCTATCATGGCCACCAAAATATTTAAAGTATCTGCAGATTTGAAAGTTAAGATCTCCACCTGTTTCTTTAAGCAGATACATTGATATATTTATGCATGAAACATTAAACCTATTAAAATCCATAAAATTAAAAGATATTAATGTGTAATTTTGAAAAACTAAATTGTCTTAATAATTTTAGAATATTTGTGAATGGAAGTACCTACAAATGATAACTTTGTAAAAAAAAACAATACGGCAAGAGTTTCAGCTTCTTATTAACACTCTCTCTCAGTACAATACTGAAAGAACACCTTTTTGTAAACACATTATGGAATTTTTAAAGTAAGTCACCTTTCTGCTGTTTAATATGACTATCACAGCAGATGAACTGAAAACATACAGTGGGATGGTTGGTGATAGCATTGCATGATATTTTAGCAGCAAAGTATATCTATAATAAAATGAGTAATAGAATTAATAGCCATATTCCTACATCTACCTGAAGCACTTAATGATTGTAGGTATGAACTACCTGAATTGTTAATTATTTTAACTTACAAAACAGTTATTTTTATTCTGTTACGTTTCTACCTAGCTGATATATAAATTGAGCACAGATGTCCTCATTCAGTAGAAACAGTTGAGTTTCCTTGGGCATAAACTTAGATACACTTTTTGGTTTCTCATTGTTATTAGTTTGAAGTACTGTTAAGTAAAAAAAATAAAGATCTTTGCCTTTTGTAAGAACATGTTTTATGTATGATTGAAGATTTTACAACACTCCAGAAAAGCCATCCGATGTTAGATTTAAAAATAAAATCGAAAGCATTTTCTGACATAGTACACATGAAAAATTGGAAATTCCAATGTCTTCAATAGAAGTTATAGAAAGTGTATGTCTTCTTGGAGTTTGACACCCACTTAACACAGCAGAAAATAAGGTACTATACTGTAAACAAAAAAGTACAGTAAAGGACAGTTGTAAATTTACATAAGAATATTTCATAAACATTTTGGTCTTTCCATAACAGTTTTTATATAAAATGAATAAAAAAACCTTTAGACAGCTGTCATCACTCTTGTTTGACCACTTTTCACTTATATGCACACAGACATATTTATATAGCAATATATTGATGCACCGTTACATGGATATTAAACTATGATTACTGCTTGTAATTGAGATGTGCATTATCCAATCAACATTATCCATAGTTGAAATACTCTTACATTACATATTCTTGTCATGTTGTATCTATAAAAACATGAAAATATAACTTTACATTATTTCAATTATTTACATTAGTTCAAGCTTGACAGAGAAAAATTGATAAGCTACAATTTTTAGAAGAGTAGGCCCAGAGGTACAATAAATAGCATTAATTGTATATAGTCATTTCTTTTTCATTTTTAAAAACTCATTTTAAGTATAATATGGAAACAATTAGTCTGCAATTTGGTCATTCTAGCACTTATTATGAAAACTTAAAATGCACCTCCAACATTCCCGATGAGGAAAGATACACTAAAATTATATCGTATTACCTTGGAATCTGTGGTTAGGGACAGCTAAATTTAGTGAAGAATATCATGATACCACATGCCTCCATGGTCAATGCAAGTGGTTACTGTAAAACTCTACATTTTTCCTTCCCTTCTATGAAATTCAGTAAGTAAGAATGTTTTAAAAGCACTTTGCAAAATACCAAGTGCTACATAAAAGCTTTCTTGAAGAAATAACAAGAATACAAATATTAAAAATAAAAATCGGATGTCAATAATTATTCAAAATCCTAAATTAATTGAACTTGAGGGGCTTTAATGGAAATAAGAGGTATTTTATGAAGGGAAAGATAGATCTTTTAAATTCATTAACTAGAGAAATTTAGGCTCTTTAGTCAAAAGTTACAGAAATGTGACATTTTATCCACACTGCGCATATTCAAATAGCCATTCCACCTGAGGAATAAATACAAAAATAATATATTAAGGTTGCTTATAATTGATGTCAATGGGATGAAACTATATTGCAGGTGACTCAAACATATTTAAAATAGTCATAGTATATAAGGTTTATGACAGCTCTGATAATTTTAAAGGTAAAATTATATTTAGTTTATGGAATTTAATCAATGGGCAACTATTTTAAGAGTTACTTTCAAGGCATTTCTAATTTCATTTACAATGACTATTTCTATTCTGTAAGCTCCAACACTTTAAAAATGGAACTTCACGGATTCTGATAATTGTTAATATTAGCTTTTTAAATCCATTAGCATTAATCTACATAGATTAAATGCTTTTTAGTTAACAAATGTTTCTTTATATAAATTTAGACATGTCAGAAACAAATTCAGATATTACTTTGGGGCAAGATTATACCTCAAAAATCACCTGGCCTTTTAAAAGG